>NW_026941956.1:340127-373376 GCF_024139115.2 Armigeres subalbatus
GGTTATGTATTGATATTTTGGTGGAGTAGAGGAGAGAACACTGACAACTATTTCGACCCATAGTAGGGATACTTGGAAGAAACACAGCACCAGGTCGAGGAGCAACAGGATAGTTTGGAGTTTTCGTATTGCGATCGAGGCTGCAGAAGCAGCCGCCGAACAGTTTGAGGTAACGTCTAACGATAATACTCATGGCGAGTTTGAACGGTCTGAACCGGGCGACGATTATGCTGGGACTGATTGAGACTAATTTCGATTGAGTGTCTACAGATTTCGTGGCTGTTATCTTATCGTAGTCAGAGCTAGACTGGATGCATACATTTATTGGGTGATTACGGGAGATTGGGCGCGGTTGTTCCAAAGGCTGCAACAGGTAATTGATAAAGGATTGAACACTTGCATTAGTCTGGGCTTATCGTATGAAACATTTGATTTCTGAATTACATCTTGATAAAAATGTTCATGGTTCTAAAGCTCAAAGGTATAGAAAAAAATTCTCTCGTATACTTTTGACCAAAGACCATAGAGCAAGTTATACCAATGATTCAGCTCGTAGGATTGTAATATATGCGCTCGTCGTGTATACGTATGTGTGCGTTAAAAACACTCATATTTTAGACACTTATCCTCACTCTCATCCGATTTGTTCGATTGCAACTCAAGGAATCCGGTTCCATTCTTTCTTATCGATAATTGAGTTAGAATGGTCACTGTTAATTGATGACATAAATAGAAAACATTTCCCCAAAGTGCTATTTTGGTCCTATCCGTGCTTTTCCATTTAATTTATAAATGTGAGAGACGTCTATCATTTCTAGGTGGATTAATATGTTTTGTCATCTAATCTACCCACAAGTTAAAAAAGGCAATTACTTCACTCCAAAACGAACTTTTATAGAAGTCTCGTTGACTCATAGTATCAATCGAATAAGTTCGAACTGAGCAGTAAGGATAACATAATGCGGCCCCCATTGTCGGAACTAAGAAATACTAGAGGGGAAACTTATAATTTTTATTTTACAGTAAAACACAGAAAAGCTACTATTGCAAAAACCTCTTTAAACTGGAATCGGAGCGTAAACAAGAGGTTGCGTTATTTGGAATTATGAGTTTAAAAAGATTCCATTGAAAACCAAACCTTGAATCAAAACCAACTTTAAGTTGCTAAAGTTGGTTTTGATTTTTTGCAACGTTCATAAGTCGGAATCATGTAAAATAAACTTTTAAACATAATTCAAATAACATTCAGCAAACAGCAGCTATCACCTATTTTTTAAGCATGAACAAAAATGATATCTTCGCATATGAAAAGAAAGCAGACTTTATCACGCTGCATAACATCGTTGAAACTTTAAGTTCTTTGCAATCTCCACCTATTTGGTATCTAAAAGTTCGTGTCGCTAAATTTAAGCTATCGTTTGTCTGATGAAGAGTAATTGAATACCAGAGCGCTTAACCTGTTATACCTGGATCGGCTCGCTTTTGAGAAGTTGAAATACTGAGTATGTAACGAGATGGGGGGCTCTCACTTTACGGACCGAGGTTTTGTTTATTACATCGACTTGAACAAAAATTTACAGGGTTTGTTCAGTGTGTACTTTAGATTTAGGGTGAAGCAAGAGAAACGATAGTGCAAATTGACAGTTCAGGTAATAATTGTTATTCTGTCACGTGAATCGTCGTCGCAGTAATACTTTTTAGTTTTATAACGCTTAATAATGCTTTGCTCTACAAGAGTGTTTTAGAACCATTTAAAACCAGCATGTTACTGATTGTATGTCGCGTTTAATCTGGCGGGCAAATAAGATGTGCCTTTTACCAATTTCGGTATTAGGGTCGTCCAAATTGTTTCCGTAACATGGTCGTCCAATTGTAAGTGCTGAGGCCTTAAGATGTTCTTGATGTGCCAAAAGTCTTGAAATTGTAATAAAGGTCGTACAACTAAACAACATGCTTAGTGGCCAAGATTCCATGTAGTTAGTAATCCTCAGATCACCAACTCATCCGAAAGCACTTCCGGCGTATTCGAAAGCGCTGCAGATCCATGATGACACACATAAGCAGTTAATCATCATTTCAAGTATTTAAAGTTTATCAAGATCCTCCTAGAGCAGTGGTTCTCAGCCTGGGGTACCTTCGATGGCCCCAGGGGTTCGGACAAAAAGCGCAATAGCAGATAGAATTCTAAACAAAACTTATTGATAAAGTTATGATAATTGTGTATTTTTCATTAAAACAATTTTGTCCTCGATCCTGACTCAAGTGCTGGTTACAGTGCATGAAAGTGCTGACCATAGGTCAAAAGAACAAACGTCGAATGAACATATTTTAAAAATATTCAATACAAAACTACCTGAGCGAAGCAAAATGTTGAATAATATGTTAAGAATATGGCTCCGAACTAAAACTAGAGTCTACAGGCAAAAGCCTTCATTTGAGAGCATAAGGTTTTTTTTTCTTGAAAGGCTCAGTTCCTTCTGTTGCTAGAGGATTTGAAGCCTCCTCTACCTTCTCAGACGCCTTTATGCCTGGAGCCCCTTCAAGAGGCTGGAAGCCTCCTTTCAAAAGACAGGCACCTCAGCCTCCTTTCAAGAGGAGCTCCGTGAAGCCTCCTTCAAAACTCGAAGCCCTTTCAAGGCTCAGGCAGCCTCCTTTCAAAGGCTCGAAGCTCTCGGCCTACCCTTCAAGAGGCTCGAGCCTCCTTTCAAGAGGCTCGAGCCTCCTTTAAGAGGCTCGAAGCCTCCTGTCAAGAAGCCTGCAGCCTCCCACAAGCTCAGAGCCCCCCTCAAGCTCAAACTCCTCAAGAGGCTGAAGCCTCCTTTCAAGAGGCTCGAAGCCTTCAAGAGGCTCAAGCCCCTTTCAGGCTCAGCCTCCTCTCAGAGCCTGGCCTCCTTCAAGAGGCTAAGCCTTCCAGGCTCAGCCTCCTTTCAAGAGGCTCAAAGCCTCCCTTCAAAGTGTCGCCCGGAAGCCTCAAAGGCTCAGCCTCCTTCAAAGGGCTGGAAGCCTCCTTCAGGGCCTGGCCTCAAGAGCCAGCCTTCAAGAGGCTGGAAGCCTTCAAGAGGCTGAAGCCCTTCAAGAGGCTCGAAGCCTCCTTTCAAAGGCCTCTTCCCGAACATGTTTCACTAAAGATTGCACTATATTGACCAGATTTAGCACTGTCAAGTTGCTGCAACAGCTTGTCCAACGTGCTGCTGGTCCTCAAGAGGCCCAAGCCTCCTTCAAGAGGCCTGGAAACCTCCTTCAAGAGGCTCAAGCCTCTCGAAGAGGCCTCAGCCTCCTTTCAAGAGGCCCGGAAGCCTCCTTCTAGGCCCGCTGGAAGCCCCTTCAGAGGCCAGCCTCCTTCAAGATGAAGCTCTGTCAAGCTCAGCCTCCTGTCAAGAGGCCCTAAGCCACCTTTCAAGAGGCTCAGCTCCCTCTCAAGAGAGCCCCTCAGAAGGCTCAGAGCCTCCTTTCAGAGGCTCAGCCTCCTTTCAAAGGCTGAAGCCTCAAAGGCTCCTGCGAAGCCTTCAAGAGGCCCGAGAAGCCTCCTTCAAGAGGCTCAAGCCTCCTTCAAGAGGCTCGGAAGATCCTTTCAAGAGCAGCTGAAGCCTCCTTCAAGAGGCTCCAGCCTCCTTTCAAGAGCCTCAGCCCAGAGCCCGGAAGCCCTTCAGAGGCCCGCCAGCCCCTCTCAAGAGCCCGCCTCAAGAGCCAGCCTCCCCTTCAGAGGCTCAGAGGCCAGCTCCTTTCAAGAGCCAGCTCCTTCAAGAGGCTGAAGCCCTTCAAGAGGCCCAGCCTCCTTCAAGAGGCTAGAGCCTCCTTTCAGGGCTCAGAGCCTCAAGAGGCTGGAAGCTCCTTTCCAAGAGGCCGGCCTCAAGAGGCCTGAAGCCTCCTTCAAGAGCTCAGCCTCCTTTCAAGAGCTCGAAGCCTCCTTTCAAGAGCTGGAAGCCTCCTTTCAAGAGGCCTGGCAAGCCTCCTTTCAAAGAGGCCTCAGGAAAGCTCCCTTTCAAGAGTGCTCCGGAAGCCCTTTCAAGAGCCTCTTACAAAGCTCAAACCTCCTTTCAGGGCTCCCAAGCCCCATTCAAGAGCCCAGTCCTTTCAGAGGCCTGGCCTCCTTCAAGAAGGCCCGGAAGCCTCCTTTCAAGAGGCTCAGAAGCCTCCTTTCAAGAGGCCTGGAAGCCTCCTTTCAAGAGGCTCAAAGCTCCCTTTCAAGAGGCCTGAAGCCTCCTCTTCAAGAGGCCTGCCAGCCCCTTTCAAGAGGCTCAGAAGCCTCCTTCACAGAGCTAGAGCTCAAAGCTCCCTTCAAGAGGCTCCAGCCTTCAAGAGGCTCAAGCCCTTTTCAAGAGGCTCCTCCTTCAAGAGGCTCAGCCCCTTTCAAGAAGCTCAGCCTCACAGAGGCCTTCAAGAGGCTCGGAGCCCTTTCAAGAGGCTGCAGCCTCCTTTCAAGAGAGCCTCTTTCAGGTCGAAGCCCCTTTCAAGAAGGCCTGGTGAAGCCTCCTTTCAAGAGGGCCTCAGGAGCCTCCTCTCAAGAGGCCAGGAAGCCTCCCTTTCAAGAGGGGCCCTGGAAGCCTCCTCTCAAGAGGCTCAGCCTCCTTTCAAGAGGCTCAGAGCCTCCTTTCAAGAGCTCAGCCTCCTTTCAAGAGGCTTCGAGCCCCTTTCAAGAGGCTCAGTGCTCCTTTCAAGGCTCAGCACCCTTTCAAGAGGCTGGAAGCCTTCAAGAGGCTCAGAAGTCCTTTGGCCTCCCTTTCAGAGCTGGTCTACTTCAAGAGGCCAGTCCTTTCAAGAGGCTCAAGCCTCCTTCAAGAGGCTGAAGCCTCCTTTCAAGAGGCTCAAGCCTCCTTTCAAGAGGCTCAAGCCTCCTTTCTGCAAAGCCTCAGCCTCAAGAAGGCTTCCTTTCAAGCTCAGGAAGTCTCCTTCCAAGCCCCTTCAAGAGGCCTGCAGAGCCTCCTTTCAAGAGGGCCCGAAGGCCAAGCCTCCTTTCAAGGCCCAGCCCTCCAAGCAGGCCCGGCTCCTTCCAAGAGCCAGCTCCCTTCAAGAGGCTCAGCCTCCTTTCAAGAGGCTGGCCTTCAGAGCCCAGCCTCCTTTCAAGAGCCCGGCTCCTTCAGAGGCCTGCTCCTTCTCAGAGGCTCAAGCCTTCAAGAGGCTCGAAGCCCCTTCAGAGAGAGCCCCTTTCAAGAAGCTCAAGCTCCTTTCAAAAGAGCGCTCAAGCTTCCTTTCAAGAGCTCAGGCCCCTTTCAAGAGGCCTCAGGAGCCTCCTTCAAGAGGCCTCAGGAGCCTCCTTTCAAGAGGCCCAGGAAGCCTCCTTTCAAGAGGCTCAAGCCTCAAGAGGCTCAGGAAGCCTCGGGCCTCTTCAAGAGGCCCAGAGCCTCCTTTCAAGAGGCCCGGAAGCCTCCTTTCAAGAGCCGCAAGGCCTCCTTCAAGAGGCCCAGCCTCCTTCAAGAGGCCCCAAGCCTCCTTTCAAGAGGCTGGCCCCTCTAGGCCCGGGCCTCCTTTCAAGAGGCTCGAGCCTCCTTTCAAGAGGGCTCAGAGCTCCAAGCCTCCTTTCAAGAGGCCGGCCTCCTTTCAGAGGCTGAGCTCCCTTTCAAGAGGCTTGGCCTCGCTTCAGTCAGAGGCCTGGAAGCTCTTCAAGAGGCTCAGAGCCTCCTTTCAGAGGGCTGAGCCCCTCCTTTCAAGAGGTCTCCTGGAGCCCCTCAAGGCTGAGCCTCTAAGAGGGCCTGGAAGCCTCCTTTCAAGAGGCCTCGGAAGCCTCCTTTCAAGAGGGCCTCTCTCCGAAGCCTCCTTTCAAGAGGCTCCAGCTCCTCTTTCACAGAGCTCAGCCTCCTTTCAAGAGGCTCAGGCTCCTTTCAAGAGGCCTCAGAAGCCCCTTTCAAGAGGCTCAGGTCCCTTTCAAGAGGGCTCAGGCCTCCTTTCAAGAGGGGCCCAGCGCCTCCTTTCAAGAGGCCCAAAGCCCCTGCCTTGGAAGCCCCTCTGGCCTGGAAGTCCTTCAGAGGCTCAGCCTCTTTGTGCCAGCCCTCAAGAGCTCAGCCTCCTTTCAAGAGGCTCCAGAGCCTCCTTTCAAGAGGCTCAGGCCTTTCAAGAGGCTCAGCCTCCTTTCAAAGAGGCTCAAGCCCTTTCAAGAAGCTCGAAGCCTTCTTCAAGAGGCTGGCCTCCTTTCAAGAGGCTGGAGCCCTTTCAGAGGCCAAGAGCCCCTCAAGAGGCCTGGAGCTTCAAGAGGCACTCGGAAGCCTCCTTTCAAGAGGCTCAGAAGCACCCCCTTTCAGTGAGGCCTCAGGAAGCCTCCTTTCAAGAGGCTGGAAGCCTCCTTTCAAGAGGGCTGAAGCCTCCTTTCAGAGGACTTCTAGAAGCCTTCAGGCTTTCTCCCTTCAAGGGTTTTCAAGGCTCAAACTCCCAGAGGCCCAAGTCTCCTTTCAAGAGGGGCTCAGCCTCCTTTCAAGAAGGCTCGAAGCCTCCTTTCAAGCAGGGCCTGAAGCCTTTCTTCAACCCTGGAATCCTTCAAACTCGAAGCCTCTTCAAGAGGCTCAAGCCTCCTTCAAGAGCCTGAAGTTCAGCTCAGCTAAATTCAAACTGACCTATACCAGCCGAGAGCCTAAGCCTCTTCACAGCCTCACCTTTCAAGAGAGCTCTCAGAGGCCTCCTTTCAAGAGCTGGCCCCTTTCAGAAGAGAGCTCGCCTGCCTTTCAAGAGCCTGGCTCCCTTTCAGAGCCTAGCTTCAGGACTAAGCCAGAGCAGCCCGCTCAAAGCCTTTCAAGAGGCTCGAAGCCTTTCAAGAGGCGAAGCTTCCTTTCAAGAGTGAAGCTCAGAGGCGCTCTCCTTCAAGACCTGAAAGTTCAAACTTGAAAGCTTCCATCGAGAACTCTTCAACTAATCACATTTTGCATTTACAAGCCATGAACTGCATTGTATTAGTGATATGGATGAAGTTTGTATACAGTATTGACCGATTTTGTCAGTTCCCGATTCTGTCACTCCCCAGTTTTATCACGTTTGATCCGATTTTGTCACTCAAAAAATCTTTGGATATTTTAGTCGTTCTTCTTAGTTTTGTAAAATACTGCAACAACAATGTTTTTAATGAAATAACTTTACCTAACATTTACCAATGGGCCTCGAAGGCTTTTATAAAAGTTCTTTGTTTTTGGAGTGAAATGATAGCCTTTCAGTTAAATTTTGATGTGCGAAAGGCGTTTTCTTAAACCTTGTTTTATCATAGACTCTGATTATTCATAAATATTTATTTCAGAATGCTTCGTCATTCATTCCCAAGGCTGTTCCACTGCAATGTACTTGTTATCGCACGTTCGGATGAAATGTGTCATCTACGCCCCTGGAAGGTTATCGAACAATTTCTGGATTTTGTTACTGTTACAGCGCCGCAGCAGGATTATCAAAATGTTTATTTGTTTGTCCTTTTAGTAATACATTGCGATTTTCCATGAGAAGTTTGTTTTGTATTTTGCAATGATAACAGGCAGTTTCAAAACAAAATCTAGTGAGCTGGTTAGAATGACAATAATGATTTGAGTTAAAAAACTTTGAATTTTGTTTTGATTGAATTTTTCCTAAGCATTCTTAACTAAGAAACGTTGGAACATGGACGAACTATATCGTCCATGTTTCAACGTTTTGGTTCATATTTATGACCTTCTTCAGGGATCTAAAACTCATTATTGAATATTTGTTATATTTGAATTGTGTCGCTCCTTGACAGACTCAAGTTTCAAGTGCTCACAGCCAAAGCACACTCGACACGGAAGCACCACAACTGTCATTTTTTATTGTTTCACGCATGCTGCGCAGCAAAGCTGGATCAACAAAATGACGTTGTCACCACCTCCGTATCGAGTGGTGTGCCCAAACCGAGTACTTGAAACTGGATTCGTCAGGAGTGACTTTAAAAATAGCTATTATAAACGTGCTGTGGAGCAATTATCTGATGAATTGATCGTTTTGTACCAAAACTTGATAAATTTGTGAAACTGGCAACACTGGCAATCAAATGTATGCATATGCTTTCATACTGAAGAAAAAGTATTTGATTAGAATAGTTTAGAGTGGCGATGGGGCCTGTAACTTGTGAATTGGGCCGAAACTAGTTTGTAAGTTATTTCATATAAATGATAAGTTTAGTAATAATTAATAAAATAAATTTCTGCTTGGAAGCTGTGTGACATCACAATAAAAAACGTTCTTTCAAGCCAGGAACAATCCATCGCAACACCAATCTTATTGCCTAACCCTGTATTCTCCATTATGCTGATATTAGTATTTTCATCGAGTGTTTTAAAGGAAAAATGGCAAACGGGTATGTCCTCAAATTGACCCATACGTCGCTTTACCAGATCAGGACGCTGAGCTCCTTATCTAATCTCAATTGTAACGAGCATAAATAGACTATACTTATGCTCTCTACTTTTTATGTTACACTGAATCGCCGGCGAAAAATGCGCTTCTATATTGATAATCGAAATGATTTGATCTCAGTATATTCGTTTTGGAAAACAGCTGAATAGGAGATAGACGTTCTTTTTTTGTTTGTAATGATCCCATTGGGAACATTGCGCCTCGCAAATGAGTGTGTGAAGGACTTTCATTTATAACCTGCAGGGTTTCTAAGCCATGATACCATTGTCGTATCCTTATGCTATAATGCTAATACAATGATATTCTTGAGCCTAGAGAAGTCAAGAAAACAACTCGAATCCACCATCGAGTGTGATCAAATCATTCCTGAAGGGACGAAACTCACTTGGAATTGTACGGCAGAAAATTCATTCGTCTTCTCAGGGAAAATCATTGGCTTATAAGCGGTACTTAAAAAGCACAAATTTTATGTTGTCTAGTACACAAATAAGTTCAATTTCAAACTGTCCCTTTAGGTTTATTCGAACTGGCTCCAAAGCGACCAAACGCACTTGAAAGAACGTGGCATGAGTTTATATTGGTTCCTGGTTGATCATTCGAAAGACACTTTAGAGAACGGTCCAAATGCAATCACTTAAACTTTTTCGATGATTTCACCAATATAAACAAGAAGCGAACCATTTCAACGTGTAGATGCAAAATTAACAAACCAGTTACATTTCACAATGATCTCCTATTCAAAACCATAAGGTTTAGATTTACCTCAGTTAATTGCCTTCTCCGTACCTCGAATTCATTGCCTTCTTAGCTCAGGTTAGTAAATGGTCCTCTAAAGACTTTTCAACTGTGGCACTCAAGTCACAAGTGGGACAGAACGTATGAGATACGGGTTAGATTTTTTCTTTCCATATCAAGGCGGAATAACGATGAATCCTGCCACAGACTACATTTCACAATTTTCAATAGTTTTGTTACGGCCAGTGCATAGATCTTGTGCAAAACTCTCTGATTCCCAAAAACCATTTTGGATTTCAAGTCTAGTACGAGACTCTGAAGACGGCCTTACTGTTGAGGTGAAATAAGATATCTGTCAAGGTACAAAACAATAGTGGAATTAAATGAAATAATACAACTCGTCTTAAGACAAATGAATACATTACAATAAAAGCTTAAAAATACATTTCGTAACAAACTATTGAAAAAAAATCACAGTTGCAACGTTTTGTTGGTAAGTTCATCGATAATATTTTTTCTTTAGTAAAGAGATTTTCAGCCTGGGTGAGCTCATCTCTTTCTTTAATATTCTAATTCAGTTAACGACAGCAGAAGTTAAACCATATAAGGAATTAATGCTTGAAAACGCATATTCGATAGAAAGCTATGTCCATATTTAAGTATCAAATACGACTAATCAAACTGCATAGTTGACCATTCCTGATTTTAACGGGATTCAGTATATAACCTAATGAACTTGCTGATACTTACTAATCCCAATTATTGGAAACAATTTGAAAGCTTTGGAAAAAGTAGTTAGTAAAATGTTCAGTAGTTTGAAGCTATTGGTAAAGAAGTCGTCTTTCTGTCGTGTATCGGCTGATTGACTGGCTTGAACAGTCGTACTGACGCAGAGGCTGCATTTGAAATGATTCTCCCTGTATCTATATACTTTAGGGCAACAAACTGCTGTTTCCTTTAATAAAAGACCGTTCGATGAACCAATGAAGAAATTTGCAAACTGATCGATTAAGAGGTATAGATTCTGTAGAGGATCTAATCGATCCGACAACACTTCAAGTTCAAGTAATTAGAGCTAGTAGAGAGCATAAGTAAGCTAGTGGCACTGTAGTCATTTAAATTATTTTGATAAATTATGCTTCAACAAGCTTCAATTGATGATGATGATGATGATGATGATACTACCATCTAGTGGCAAGGCACCTGCCGATAGTACTGGTACATTGATAAACGGTTTGATACGATTATATGATTGTTTGTATTTCATCAAACTCCTTTATGAAGGGCCAAAATGGGTGGGGTGGTTCCACAGATACACTCATGCAAATCCACAGGATGAATACAGAATCTCCTTCCAGAAGAAAGTGTATATACATAAATACAATCTAGCCCTCGTTCATATTGGACTTAATAGATGGAGAAGAGCCCGTCTTTATCCACGCGTGTAACAATAGGAAGTTGCGATTCCACTCTTCTATCCAATCGTTTCAATCGGTGTCCTGATAGTTTTAGTATATAGTTTCAATTAAATTCAGTATACAAAATTATACAATTGAATTCTCTCACCAAGCCTCAATGCCAATGTCCGGAACAGTGAAAGCTTTCTTCAACACCAGTTTCAGCCCTATGTTGTCTTCAATCATATCGGTAATATGTTTGATTCATCGCATCAGCGCTAGATCCATTAGCAAGAATGATTGAACATCCAGACTGCACCCTGTACGCTCTCAGATCCTTTGCTGCAGGCGCAACGCTCGAAGTTTAATGAGTTAACGGGATCTGTTTTTGCTGACGCACTGACCTCAGTGCACAAATTTCTGATCGTGTTCCGCTCTCATATATACACATATGGCCCTTGTGGTAGATCCAACTGTCAGCTAATAACCTTAGAAACGAAAACGTAGCTCAGCACGCTGACTTTTTATGCTTCAAGCAAATTGGCTATAATTTATGCTGTAGTCATGTTTGGTTTCATCACCAACATCGGTTTGGACCTATAGTACCGGTGCTTTTGACTGATGTGTTAGTCGCGTAAACAGGAACGACATTAGCAAACTATACTTTGAATCAATTTTAACTTTAGAACTGTCCAACTGACAATTTGAGCTTTTTTGAAAATCAAAATTAACAATAGGCTGTTTACATTTTGCCCATTATTCAGAGGCGGCTGTGATGCAAAATAAAGCGTTGTCTCTGAAGATTGTTATTCCGTCAAATGGCAAGTGGTTACGTTTTTTTGCCTCTGCTGGACAAATCGCGCAATTGTTGTGTGAAATTCACGTTTATTTTCATGTACATATTTGGAGCATGCAAAATAAACGTAAAATCAGAATCAAATATTAAATTTACACGGATTGAAAGTGTAGGAGTGAAATACATGGCATGTAATTTGAATTGAATCTTTAATGCCATACGTATCAGTGCTGTCATGGCAAATCATGAGCTGGTTACTCATACATTTAAAATTTTGCGCCCTTGGAAAATCCCCATCAAACTTTTTGATTTGAAAATTGGCCCCAGCCTAAATGTGAATAAATTCAATTTAATACTTATTCTAGATCAAAAAAACACGAATACGCCAGAGTAACACCAGATATATTTTGATGCGTCCATACATCTGCATAAACAAGAATTCATATGTAAAGCACAGACAAACAGACATAACACTCCTCAAATTCCCATCGTTTACGATTTACTGGTCAATTCAAATAATAATTAGTTGGCCAATCGATCACGTGTGCATCGTTTTGTTCGAGTTCAATTGGCATGTTAGAATGAAAGTGAAATTCTAATGAAAAGGATCTTCAAAATATAGACTGTGATGGAACAACTCTTGTTTTAAAATACCAATGAAATTTCGCTTTCTTAAACTCATTGAATGTAATGCATCGTATTATGATTTTTACAGGTCTATGTGCTGACTTCTTTCAAAAACAATTATGTTGATGAGTAAAACATTGGTCGAAATTTCAACTGTACTTGTATTGAATATTTGATTATTTTTTCTTGATTACCCGCCCTCTGTTCAAGCAAGTTTTTGTTGTTCTATTTAAATCGCCTCCATTTAATACAATGCATTTTATCTAAAAAAATTATAGAAAACTTTTACTAATTTAGAGGTCCTACGCGCCTCGAATTGATGACTGCCTCAACAAAGGTTGTTTTTCATACGAAATGCCTAACTTTGACAAGCTAGCCTTTCTAATTACTCATATTATCAAAACATTTTCTAAAGGAAATACCGAAATAAATCTAGTCCGCCCACTCAAGGGAATCAGATGATCACTCATTTCACAATGAACACCTGGCCAGAGTAATCAAATTGTACGCAAATCGAATCTGTGTCCGCTTCATGAGACTCAGATGATCGCTCGATTCACTATGAAAGCCTCAGAGTAACTGAATTGTACTCAAATCAAATTCATGTCCACCCACATGGGACTTAGACGATCACTCATTTAACTATGAGCACCCAGTAACCAAATTGTAATCAAATCGAATCTGAGTCATGCCTCATGGAGCGAGAGGCTCAAGACACTATAAACGTCTCAAGGCAACAGTTTTAACTCAAACTCTTGATGTATCCGCCCTCATGGTAGCGACGCTCAATTCACTATAAACGTCTCAGAGTAACAATCCTGTACTCAAATTCATGTTGTTTTTCCCTTATGACTTCAGGAGCTCAATTCACTATGAACGTCTCAGTGCAACAGATTTAGACTCAAACTTATGCTGTGTTCACCCTCATGGGACTCTGATAAGCGCTCAAGTCCTGAACGAATCAGAGTAAAATGCTGTGTCGCCCTTATGGGACTCTGGGGCACTCGATTCAATAAATTTAAAACGATTTTTCGTTTTGTAAGACAAATAATGATTTGAAAATTAATGCACTCCCATAAACCAATAATAACAGGTAGCCGAAGCCTTCATTACGTGTAGATGGTGATGATACGTGGAAGGCATCAGATTCGTTAACGACGTTTGATCTTTATTACAAAAGCAGATAAGTCATATGGAAATAGGTATTGAATTCACTATGAACGTCTCAGAGTAACATTTGTACTTAACATGCTGTGTCCGCTCTCATGGGACTCTGGCGGCGCTCAAGTCACTATGAAGTCTCAGTGCAACATATTTAGACCTAAACTCGTGTGTTTGCCACATAGGGCTCTCTGCAAGCGCTCAAGTATATGAACGCCGCGCCCACGCAAGGTATCCAGTAGACTCGCCCAGGAAACAAAAAGTTGTCGAATTCCACGCCCCTCTTGGATTGTGTCTTATGGTGAGAATATCAATCCTCAAAATTTAAGCTCAATCGCTTGTAGCATAAGCTGCGCATTTGATTAGATGTTTTATGGGGCTTTGAGTCAAAATTTATAGGAAAATACACCTCCGACATTCGAATTCTGATTTGGAAATGTTCTATCCTCGATTGTTGATATGTTTCAGAACAATTTCACAGAACATTGTAGGAATTAAATAATTTGCTATTTTGAATATTAATTATAAAATGTTGGGTACTTAATCTGCCCATGATTTTATAGGATATTTGGAATTACTTGAAGACAATATCGCAAATCCAAACATACCCGTAAACTTAAATGAGGTTTGAGACATGCAACTTATCGATGTTACAACGATTGAATTACCGTAGTAAATGGAAAGTAAGTTAAATTAGCTGAAATTTTGAAAGGTTATTACGTCAATCATGATATCATGGGCTGTACTGTTCACATTTTACATGTAATTGAATTTAAGAAAGATTTTTGAGTGAGCCAGCCTAGGGCTGAAAGTCTTTAATAAAGATACAAAATAAGAAACAAAAAGGTTTTGTTTTCTTGTTATATATTTTTATTTTAAATTAACATTTCCAAAAGCAATATGATGAAATATGGTTATTATACACGGATCGATCAAACAACCTAAATTTTGAGTTGTTTTAGTTGTTCTCATTCCACCGATGATATCAGAAAGAAAAGTAAACCACCTAACGATAGCAGTTCGATGGAATTAAAAATTTGGTTGAAGGGTTACTCAAAATAGGTTTTTGAACCTATTCAAACCTTTCGTTAGGTGGAAAAACTTAGAATTCAGATACTTTTCTACACATGATCAAACGCAAACTCAAATCAAATACTAAAGCTCAGGCTGAACCATTCGACTAAAATTTGGCTTCCCCAGCAACGATCTAGAATTAAGGAATGAACTTAATTTTGACTTGTTTGAACTTCATTTTGGGTAGATGAATTTAACCATGTGGCAAAATGAATTATCTAAGGGGTCGCCATGTATACCATGATGGAAATGTGCCTTTTTCGGAAGAAAAGAAAATATATACATGCTTGCTTGTACTGAATGTATCCCATAACAATTCTATTGAAAATTTTCATAACTTCTTTATCAAAAATAAATTATTTTTATAGGAATTAGTTGAATGCTATGTCTCTACTAATTACTAGGCAATCACATTTTTGTAGATTTTGACCCCTTCTCCTATGTCCCAAGTGTTTTTTTAACAAAAACGTACTATCACACTTCACATATTTTTGGTAGTTTTCAACCAAGTGAAAATGTTTTGATGCCAATTCAGGATTCTGTTAGCATTGGTTCCACGATGTATGATTAACCACCCTTAATTTTCGTGAGGGAGCAATCTGTGCTCCTGAGATTGAGTGAGCACTACGAACCCTGCTCCTTAGAGAAACCAAATTGAACTCAAAATGCTACTGTGCCCGCCCTCATGGACTCAGACGAGCAGTACAACAAAATTGATCTTATATCGACACTGCGACCGCCCCAAGAATTCAAATGAGCGCTCAATCTGCTATCTCCTTAGAGAAACCTAATTGAACTCAAAATACAACTGTGCCCGCTCTCATGGACTCAGACGAGCGCTCAATCCACTATAATCACACAAGTACAACCAAATTGAACTCATATCGATACTGCGCCCGCCCTCATTGACTCAGACGAGCGATCAATCCACTATCATCACATAAGTGCAACCAAATTGAAGTCATATCGACACTGCGCCCGCCCTCATTGATTCAGACGTGCGCTCAATCTACTACCATCACATAAGTGCAACAAAATTGAAGTCATATCGACACATCGCCCACCCTCATGGACTCAGACGAGCGCTCAATCCACTATCATCACATAAGTGCAACCAAATTGAAGTCATATCGACACAGCGCCTACCCTCATGGACTCAGACGAGCGCTCAACCCACTATCAACACATAAGTTTAACCAAATTGTTCTTATATCGACACTGCGACCGCCCCCAAGGATTCAAACGAGCGCTCATTCTACTATCTCCTTAGAGAAACCTTAATGAACTCAAAATGCTACTGTGCCCGCCCTCATGAACTCAGACGAGCAGTACAACAAAATTGATCTTATATCGACACTGCGACCGCCCCAAGAATTCAAATGAGCGCTCAATCTGCTATCTCCTTAGAGAAACCTAATTGAACTCAAAATACAACTGTGCCCGCTCTCATGGACTCAGACGAGCGCTCAATCCACTATAATCACACAAGTACAACCAAATTGATCTCATATCGACACTGCGACCGCCCCAAAGGATTCAAACGAGCGTTCATTCTACTATCGCCTTAGAGAAACCTAATTGAACTCAAAATGCTACTGTGCCCGCCCTCATGGACTCAGACGAGCGCTCAATCCACTATCATCACATGAGTGCAACCAAATTTAACTCATATCGACACTGCGACCGCCCTCATTGACTCAGACTGCGCTCAATCCACTATCATCACATGAGTACAACCAAATTGATCTCATATCGACACTGCGACCGCCCCCAAGGATTCAAACGAGCGCTCATTCTACTATCTCCTTAGAGAAACCTTAATGAACTCAAAATGCTACTGTGCCCGCCCTCATGAACTCAGACGAGCAGTACAACAAAATTGATCTCAAATCGACACTGCGACCGCCCCAAGAATTCAAACGAGCGCTCATTCTACTATCTTCTTAGAGAAACCATATTGAACTAAAAATGCTACTGTGCCTGCCCTCATGCACTCAGACGAGCGCCCAATCCATTATCATCACATGAGTGCAACCAAATTGATCGCATATCGACACTGCGACCGCCCCAAGGATTCAAACGAGCGCTCAATCTGCTATCTTCTTAGAGAAACCTAAATGAACTCAAAATGCTACTGTGCCCGCGTCCATTGACTCAGACGTGCGCTCAATCCACTATCATCACATAAGTGCAACCAAATTGATCTCATATCGACACTGCGACCGCCCCAAGGATTCAAACGAGCGCTCATTCTACTATCTCCTTAGAGAAACCAAATTGAACTCAAAATACTACTGTGCCCGCTCTCATGGACTCAGACGAGCGCTCAATCCACTATCATCACATAAGTGCAACCAAATTGATCGCATATCGACACTGTGACCGCCCCCAAGGATTCAAACGAGCACTCATTCTACTATCTTCTTAGAGAAACCAAATTGAACTCAAAATGCTACTGTGCCCGCCCTCATTGACTCAGACGTGCGCTCAATCCACTATCATCACATAAGTACAACAAAATTGATCTTATATCGACACTGCGACCGCCCCAAGGATTCAAACGAGCGCTCATTCTACTATCTCCTTAGAGAAACCTAATTGAACTCAAAATGCTACTGTGCCCGCCCTCATTGACGCAGACGTGCGCTCAATCCACTATCATCACATAAGTACAACAAAATTGATCTTATATCGACACTGCGACCGCCCCAAGGATTCAAACGAGCGCTCATTCTACTATCTCCTTAGAGAAACCTAATTGAACTCAAAATGCTACTGTGCCCGCCCTCATTGACTCAGACGTGCGCTCAATCCACTATCATCACATAAGTACAACCAAATTGATCGCATAACGACACTGTGACCGCCCCCAAGGATTCAAACGAGCACTCATTCTACTATCTCCTTAGAGAAACCTAAATGAACACAAAATGCTACTGTGCCCGCCCTCATGGACTCAGACGAGCGCTCAATCCACTATCATCATATGAGTGCAACCAAATTGATCGCATATCGACACTGTGACCGCCCCAATGATTCAAACGAGCGCTCAATCTGCTATCTCCTTAGAGAAACCTGAATGAACTAAAAATGCTACTGTGCCCGCCCTCATGGACTCAGACGAGCAGTACAACCAAATTGATCTTATAGCGACACTGCGACCGCCCCAAGGATTCAAACGAGCGCTCAATCTGCTATCTCCTTAGAGAAACCAAATTGAACTCAAAATACTACTGTGCCCGCTCTCATGGACTCAGACGAGCGCTCAATCCACTATCATCACATAAATGCAACCAAATTGAACTCATATCGCACAGTGCTTACCATCATGGACTCAGACGAGCGCTCAATCCACTATCATCACATAAGTGCAACCAAATTGAACTCATATCGACACTGCGCCCGCCTCCATTGACTCAGAAGTGCACTTAATCCACTATCAACACATAAGTTTAACCAAATTGTTCTCATATCGACATTGCGACCGCCTCCAAGGATTCAAACGAGCACTCATTCTACTATCTCCATGAAGAAACCTAATTGAACTCATAATGCTACTGTGCTCGCCCTCATGGACTAAGACGAGCGCTCAATCCACTATCATCACATGAGTGCAACCAAATTGAACTTATATCGACACTGCGCCCGCCCTCGTTGACTCAGATGTGGGCTCAATGCACTATCATCACATGAGTGCAACCAAATTGAACTCATATCGACACTGCGACCGCCCCAAGGATTCAAACGAGCGCTCATGTTACTATCTCCTTAGAAAAACCAAATTTAACTCAAAATGCTACTGTGCCCGCCCTCATGGACTCAGACGATCGCTCAATCCACTATCATCACATAAGTGCAACAAAATTGAAGTCATATCGACACAGCGCCCACCCACATTGACTCAAACGATTGCTCAATCCACTATCATCACATAAGTGCAACCAATTTGAACTCATATTGACATAGCGCCCACCGTCATGGACTCCTACGAGCGCTCAATCCACTATCAACACATAAGTGCAACCAAATTGAACTCATATCGACACAGCGCCCGCCCTCATGGACTTGACGAGCGCTGTATCCACTATTATCACATAAGTGTAAACAAATTGAACACATATCGACACTGCGACCGCCCCCAAGGATTCAAATGAGCGCTCATTCTACTATCTCCTTAGAGAAACCTTAATGAACTCAAAATGCTACTGTGCCCGCCCTCATGAACTCAGACGAGCAGTACAACCAAATTGATCTCATATCGACACTGCGACCACCCCAAGGATTCAACCGAGCGCTCAATCTGCTATCTCCTTAAAGAAACCAAATAGAACTCAAAATGCTACTGTGCCCGCCCTCATGGGCTCAGACGAGCGCTCAATCCACTATCATCACATGAGTGCAACCAAATTGATCTTATATCGACACTGTGACCGCCCCAAGGATTCAAACGAGCGCTCAATCTGCTATCTCCTTAGAGAAACCTAATTGAACTCAAAATACTACTGTGCCCGCTCTCATGGACTCAGACGAGCGCTCAATCCACTATTATCACAAAAGTACAACCAAATTGATCTCATATCGACACTGCGACCGCCCCCAAGGATTCAAACGAGCGCTCATTCTACTATCTCCTTAGAGAAACCTTAATGAACTCAAAATGCTACTGTGCCCGCCCTCATGAACTCAGACGAGCAGTACAACCAAATTGATCGCATATCGACACTGTGACCGCCCCAAGGATTCAAACGAGCACTCAATCTGCTATCTTCTTGGAGAAACCAAATTGAACTCAAAATACTACTGTGCCCGCTCTCATGGACTCAGACGAGCGCTCAATTCACTATTATCACAAAAGTGCAACCAAATTGATCTCATATCGACACTGCGACCGCCCCAAATGATTCAAACGAGCGCTCATTCTACTATCTTCTTAGAGAAACCAAATTAAACTCAAAATGCTACTGTGCTAAATGACACAGCGCCCACCCTCATGGACTTCGACGAGCGCTCAATCCACTATCATCACATAAGTGCAACCAAATTGATCTCATATCAACACTGCGCCCGCCCTCATTGACTCAGACCAGCACTCAATCCACTATCATCACATAAGTGCAAACAAATTGAACTCATGTCGTTACAGCGCCCACCCTCATTGACTCAGACGAGCGCAACCAAATTGAACTCATATCGATAGTGCGCCTGCCCTCATTGACTCAGACGAGCACTCAATCTACTAGCATCACATTAGTTCAACCAAATTGAACTTATATCAACACTGCGCCCGCCCTCATTGACTCAAACGAGCGCTCAATCCACTATCATCCCATAAGTGCAACCAAATTGAACTCATATCGACACTGGGCCCGCCCTCTTTGACTCAGACGAGCGCTCAATCCACTATCAACACATAAGTGCAACCAAATTGAACTCATATCGATACTGCGCCCGCCCTCATTGACTCAGACGAGCACTCAATCCACTATCATCACATAAGTGCAACCAAATTGAGCTCATATCAACACTGCGCCCGCCCTCATTGACTCAAACGAGCGCTCAATCCGCGATCATCCCATAAGTGCAACAAAATTGAACTCATATCGACAGTGCGCCCGCCCTCTTTGACTCAGACGAGCGCTCAATCCACTATCAACACATAATTGCAACCAAATTGAACTCATATCGATGCTGCGCCCGCCCTCATTGACTCAGACAAGCACTCAATCCACTATCATCACATAAGTGCAACCAAATTGAACTCATATCGACACTGCACCCGCCCTCACTGACTCAGACAAGCGTTCAATCCACTATCATCGCATAAGTGCAAACAAATTTAAAACATTTCGACACTGCGCCCGCCCTCATTGACTCAGACGAGCGCAAAATCAACTATCATCACACAAGTGCAACCAAATTGAACTCGAATGGATACTGCGCTCACCCTCATTGATTCAGACAAGCGCTCAATCCACTATAATCACATAAGTGCAACAAATCTAAAGTCATATCGACACAGCGCCCACCCTCATGGACTCAGACGAGCACTCAATCCACCATCATTACATAAGTGCAACCAAATTGAACTCATATCGACACTGCACCCGCCCTAATTGACTCAGACGAGCGCTCAATCTACTATCATCACATAAGTGCAACCAAATTGAACTCATATCGACAATGCGCCCGTCATCATGGACTCAGACGAGCGCTCAATCTACTATCATCACATAAGTGCAACCAAATTGATCTCATATCGACACTGCGCCCGCCCTCATTGACTCAGACGAGCACTCAATCCACTATCATCAGATAAGTGCAACCAAATTGAACTCATTTCGACACTGCGCCCGCCTTCATAGACCCAAACGAGCGCTCAATCCACTATCATCACATAAGTGCAACCAAATTGAACTCATAATGACACTGCGCTCACCCTCTTTAACTCAGACGAGCGCTAAATCCAATATCAACACATAAGTGCAACCAAATTGAACTCATATCGATACTGCGCCCGCCCTCATTGACTCAGACGAGCACTCAATCCACTATCATCACATAAGTGCAACCAAATTGAACTCATATCGACACTGCGCCCGCTCTCATTGACTCAGACGTGCGCTCAATCCACTATCAACACATAAGTGCAACCAAATTGAACTCATATCGATACTGCGCCCACCTCATTGACTCAGACGAGCGCTCAATCCTCTATCATCACATAAGTGTAACCAAACTGAACTCATATCGACAATGCGCCCGTCATCATGGACACAGACGAGCGCTCAACCCACTATCATCACATGAGAGCAAACCAAATTGATCTCCATATCGACACTGCGACCGCCCCAAGGATTAAAACGAGCGCTCATTCTATAATCTCATTAGAGAAACCTTATTGAACTCAGAATGCTACTGCGCCCGCCCTCATGGACTCAGGCGAGCGCTTAATCCACTATCATCACAAAAGTGCAACCAAATTTAAGTCATTTCGACACTGCGCCCGCCCTCATTGACTCAGACGAGCGCTCAATCCACTATCATCACACAAATGCAACCAAATTGAATTCATATCGATACTGCCGCCATCATTGACTCAGACAAGCGCTCAATCTACTATCAACACATAAGTGCAACCAAATTGAACTCATATCGGTACTGCGCCCGCCCTCATTGATTCAGACGAGCGCTCAATTCACTATCATCACATAAGTGCAACAAAATAGAAGTCATATTGACACAGCGCCCACCCTCATGGACTTAGACGAGCGCTCAATCCACTATCATCACATAAGTGCAACCAAATTGATCTCATATCGACACTGCGCCCGCCCTCATTGACTCAGACGAGCACTCAATCCACTATCATCACATAAGTGCAACCAAATTGAACTTATGTCGTTACAGCGCCCGCCCTCATTGACTCAGACGAGCGCTCAATCCACTACCATCACATAATTGCAACCAAATTGAACTCATATCGACACTGCGCCCGCCCTCATGGACTCAGACGAGCGCTCAATCTACTATCATCACATAAGTGCAACCAAATTGAACTCATATCGACAATGCGCCCGTCATCATGGACACAGACGAGCGCTCAACCCACTATCATCACATGAGAGCAACCAAATTGATCTCATATCGACACTGCGCCCGTCCTCATTGACTCAGTAGAGCGCTCAATCCACTACCATCACATAATTGCAACCAAATTGAACTCATATCGACAATGCGCCCGTCATCATGGACACAGACGAGCGCTCAACCCACTATCAACACATGAGAGCAACCAAATTGATCTCATATCGACACTGCGCCCGCCCTCATTGACTCAGACGAGCACTCAATCCACTATCAACACATAAGTGCAACCAAATTGAACTTATGTCGTTACAGCGCCCGCCCTCATTGACTCAGACGAGCGCTCAATCCACTACCATCACATAATTGCAACCAAATTGAACTCATTTCGATACTGCGCCCGCCCTCATGAACTCAGACGAGCGCTCAATCTACTATCATCACATAAGTGCAACCAAATTGAACTCATATCGACAATGCGCCCGTCATCATGGACTCAGACGAGCGCTCAATCTACTATCATCACATAAGTGCAACCAAATTGAACTCATATCGACAATGCGCCCGTCATCATGGACACAGACGAGCGCTCAACCCACTATCATCACATGAGAGCAACCAAATTGATCTCATATCGACACTGCGCCCGCCCTCATTGACTCAGACGAGCACTCAATCCACTATCATCAGATAAGTGCAACCAAATTGAACTCATTTCGACACTGCGCCCGCCTTCATAGACCCAAACGAGCGCTCAATCCACTATCATCACATAAGTGCAACCAAATTGAACTCATATCGACACTGCGCTCACCCTCTTTAACTCAGACGAGCGCTCAATCCAATATCAACACATAAGTGCAACCAAATTGAACTCATATCGATACTGCGCCCGCCCTCATTGACTCAGACGAGCACTCAATCCACTATCATCACATAAGTGCAACCAAATTGAACTCATATCGATACTGCACCCGCCCTCATTGACTCAGACGAGCGCTCAATCCACTATCATCACATAATTGCAACCAAATTGAACTCATATCGATGCTGCGCCCGCCCTCATTGACTCAGACGAGCACTCAATGAAATATCATCACATAAGTGCAAACAAATTGAACTCATATCGATGCTGCGCCCGCCCTCATTGACTCAGACGAGCACTCAATGAAATATCATCACACATGTGCAACCAAATAGAAATCATATCGACACTGCGCTCGCCCTTATTGACTCAGACGAGCGCTCAACCCACTATCATCACATAAAAGCAACCAAATTTAAGTCATTTCGACACTGCGCCCACCCTCATTGACTCACACGAACGCTCAATCCACTATCATCACACAAGTGCAACCAAATTGAACTCATATGGATACTGCGCCCGCCCTCATTGATTCAGACGAGCGCTCAATCCACCATCATTACATAAGTGCAACCAAATTGAACTAATATCGCCACTGCGCCCGCCCTCATTGACTCAGACGAGCACTCAATCCACTATCATCACATAAGTGCAACCAAATTTAACTCAGACGAGCACTCAATCCACTATCATCAGATAAGTGCAACCAAGTTGAACTCATATCGACACTGCGCCCGCCTTCATTGACTCAAACGAGCGCTCAATCCACTATCATCACATAAGTGCAACCAAATTGAACTCATATCGACACTGCGCTCACCCTCTTTGACTCAGACGAGCGCTCAATCCAATATCAACAAATAAGTGCAACCAAATTGAACTCATATCGATGCTGCGCCCACCCTCATTGACTCAGACGAGCACTCAATGCACTATCATCACATAAGTGCAACCAAATTGAACTCATATCGACACAGCGCCCACCCTCATGGACTCAGACAAGCGCTCAATCCACTATTATAACATAAGTGCAACCAAATTGAACTCATATCGACAATGCGCCCGTCATCATGGACACAGACGAGCGCTCAACCCACTATGATCACTCGATAAAACCAAATTGATCTAATATCGACACTGCGACCGCCCCCAAGGATTAAAACAAGCGCTTATTCTATAATCTCATTAGAGAAACCAAATTGAACTCAGAATGCTTCTGCGCCCACCCTCATGGACTCAGACGAGCGCTCAATCCACTATCATCATTTAACTGCAATCAAATTGAACTTATTCAACACTGCGACCACCATCACGGACTCAAACGAGCGCTCAATTCACTATCATCACATGAGTTCAACCAAATTGAACTCATATCGACAATGCGCCCGTCATCATGGACTCAGACGAGCGCTCAATCTACTATCATCACATAAGTGCAACCAAATTGAACTCATATCGACAATGCGCCCGTCATCATGGACACAGACGAGCGCTCAACCCACTATCATCACATGAGAGCAACCAAATTGATCTCATATCGACACTGCACCCGCCCTCATTGACTCAGACGAGCACTCAATCCACTATCATCAGATAAGTGCAACCAAATTGAACTCATTTCGACACTGCGCCCGCCTTCATAGACCCAAACGAGCGCTCAATCCACTATCATCACATAAGTGCAACCAAATTGAACTCATATCGACACAGCGCCCACCCTCATGGACTCAGACAAGCGCTCAATCCACTATTATAACATAAGTGCAACCAAATTGAACTCATATCGACAATGCGCCCGTCATCATGGACACAGACGAGCGCTCAACCCACTATGATCACTCGATAAAACCAAATTGATCTAATATCGACACTGCGACCGCCCCCAAGGATTAAAACAAGCGCTTATTCTATAATCTCATTAGAGAAACCAAATTGAACTCAGAATGCTTCTGCGCCCACCCTCATGGACTCAGACGAGCGCTCAATCCACTATCATCATTTAACTGCAATCAAATTGAACTTATTCAACACTGCGACCACCATCACGGACTCAAACGAGCGCTCAATTCACTATCATCACATGAGTTCAACCAAATTGAACTCATATCGACAATGCGCCCGTCATCATGGACTCAGACGAGCGCTCAATCTACTATCATCACATGAGAGCAACCAAATTGATCTCATATCGACACTGCGCCCACCCTCATTGACTCAGACGAGCGCTCAATCCTCTATCATCACATAAGTGTAACCAAATTGAACTCATATCGATACTGCGCCCACCCTCATTGACTCAGACGAGCGCTCAATCCTCTATCATCACATAAGTGTAACCAAATTGAACTCATATCGACACTGCTACCGCCCCCAAGGATTAAATCGAGCGCTCATTCTATAACCTCATTAGAGAATCCGAATTGAATTCAGAATGCTACTGCGCCCACCCTCATGGACTCAGACGAGCGCTCAATCTACTATCATAACATAAGTGCAACCAAGTTGAACTCATATCGACACTGCGCCCGCCTTCATTGACTCAAACGAGCGCTCAATCCACTATCATCACATAAGTGCAACCAAATTGAACTCATATCGACACTGCGCTCACCCTCTTTAACTCAGACGAGCGCGAAATCCAATATCAACACATAAGTGCAACCAAATTGAACTCATATCGATACTGCGCCCACCCTCATTGACACAGACGAGCGCTCAACCCACTATCATCACATGAGAGCAACCAAATTGATCTCATATCGACACTGCGCCCGCCCTCATTGACTCAGACGAGCACTCAATCCACTATCATCACATAAGTGCAACCAAATTGAACTCATATCGACACTGCGCCCGCTCTCATTGACTCAGACGTGCGCTCAATCCACTATCAACACATAAGTGCAACCAAATTGAACTCATATCGATACTGCGCCCACCCTCATTGACTCAGACGAGCGCTCAATCCTCTATCATCACATAAGTGTAACCAAATTGAACTCATATCGACACTGCTACCGCCCCCAAGGATTAAATCGAGCGCTCATTCTATAACCTCATTAGAGAATCCGAATTGAATTCAGAATGCTACTGCGCCCACCCTCATGGACTCAGACGAGCGCTCAATCCACTATCATCACATAAGTGCAACCAAATTGAACTCATATCGACAATGCGCCCGTCATCATGGACACAGACGAGCGCTCAACCCACTATCATCACATCACAAATTGATCTCATATCGACACTGCGACCGCCCCCAAGGATTAAAACGAGCGCTCATTCTATAATCTCATTAGAGAAACCCTATTCAACTCAGAATGCTACTGCGCCCGCCCTCATGGACTCAGGCGAGCGCTCAATCCACTATCATCACAGAAGTGGAACCAAATTTAAGTCATTTCGACACTGCGCCCGCCCTCATTGACTCAGACGAGCGCTCAATCCACTATCATCACACAAGTGCAACCAAATTGAGCTTATATCGATACTGCCGCCCTCATTGACTCAGATAAGCTCTCAATCTACTATCAACACATAAGTGCAACCAAATTGAACTCATATCGGTACTGCGCCCGCCCTCATTGATTCAGACGAGCGCTCAATTCACTATCATCACATAAGTGCAACAAAATAGAAGTCATATTGACACAGCGCCCACCCTCATGGACTTAGACGAGCGCTCAATCCACTATCATCACATAAGTGCAACCAAATTGATCTCATATCGACACTGCGCCCGCCCTCATTGACTCAGACGAGCACTCAATCCACTATCATCACATAAGTGCAACCAAATTGAACTTATGTCGTTACAGCGCCCGCCCTCATTGACTCAGACGAGCGCTCAACCCACTATCATCACATGAGAGCAACCAAATTGATCTCATATCGACACTGCGCCCGCCCTCATTGACTCAGACGAGCACTCAATCCACTATCAACACATAAGTGCAACCAAATTGAACTTATGTCGTTACAGCGCCCGCCCTCATTGACTCAGACGAGCGCTCAATCCACTACCATCACATAATTGCAACCAAATTGAACTCATATCGATACTGCGCCCGCCCTCATGGACTCAGACGAGCGCTCAATCTACTATCATCACATAAGTGCAACCAAATTGAACTCATATCGACAATGCGCCCGTCATCATGGACTCAGACGAGCGCTCAATCCACTATCATCACATAAGTGCAACCAAATTGAACTCATATCGACAATGCGCCCGTCATCATGGACACAGACGAGCGCTCAACCCACTATCATCACATGAGAGCAACCAAATTGATCTCATATCGACACTGCGCCCGCCCTCATTGACTCAGACGAGCACTCAATCCACTATCATCAGATAAGTGCAACCAAATTGAACTCATTTCGACACTGCGCCCGCCTTCATAGACCCAAACGAGCGCTCAATCCACTATCATCACATAAGTGCAACCAAATTGAACTCATATCGATACTGCGCCCGCCCTCATTGACTCAGACGAGCACTCAATCCACTATCATCACATAAGTGCAACCAAATTGAACTCATATCGATACTGCACCCGCCCTCATTGACTCAGACGAGCGCTCAATCCACTATCATCACATAATTGCAACCAAATTGAACTCATATCGATGCTGCGCCCGCCCTCATTGACTCAGACGAGCACTCAATGAAATATCATCACATAAGTGCAAACAAATTGAACTCATATCGATTCTGCGCCCGCCCTAATTGACTCAGATGAGCGCTCAATCCACTATCATCACACATGTGCAACCAAATAGAAATCATATCGACACTGCGCTCGCCCTTATTGACTCAGACGAGCGCTCAACCCGAGCAAAGGCAGATAACTAAAATCATATCAAACTGATAACAGGATTAGTTATCCTTATTATCATCTTGATATTTAGTTATCAATCATGTGATTAACTGATAACTGAATAATAACAAAATGTATTATCAATACAAATTTGGTATTTTCTTCTAAATTTCGCGTCGTTCAGATATCGGGCTAAGCATTCTATTCTTTCAAACATGTTGTACAGCGCATAAAAAAATCTACTCATCCGCTTATTTTTCGACGCAACCAAAAATAAGCGCCAGATAGGCGCCTAAAAAAACATACCTGTAGCAAAAAAGCTACTTTGATAATTTTGGTTTGTAGCGATGAATGCCAGATCTGTACAAGCCTTGAAAAAATGATCATGAAAGATGTCAACAAGGCACATTACTTCTGCTAAATGTACCCGGCCAATGTTATGAATAGTGTGACGAGAGCTGTTTCCAAACACTGAACTGAAATTTTCGTCTAAGCAGACTGTGATTTTCCTCGTTACTAACGATTTCTACTGATTTGTTTATTTCTCTGTCAACATAGGAATTTCCACAAAAGTTGTCCACGGTCCTGGATCCACCGAATAGCAACATTTTTTCACGGAATTTCTAATAAATAATAATAAATAATTCTTCCTGGGATCAGCAGTGTTTATGTTTATATTGCATATGAAAACATGAAACATTTCACTGTGAAATGCAAGGCTGTGGTTTAGTTTGAATAAAACCTATAATCGAAATCGATTTACAGCATGGTGCTGCTAGCAACCTAATGATTGATAATATAAGAGAGAAAAACTAACCTAAGCCTATTATTTAATTGGTCACAACTGAAAACAAAATGTATTCCATAAAAGGACGATGAACCGTATTTATCCTAATTGATTGCCGATTCGCTATTTTGAATGAAATTCATTTCGGTTATCATTTTTGCTGTGTTGACTTGTAATTCAACCAGAATGATAACAATTCTAGTTATCAATATAACTGGATAATTAAGTTTGTTATTAATAAGTTATTCTGCTTTGCACTCTGTCCAGCCGACTGTTATTTACATAAGTGGTTATGGTATCATGATTTGATTATAAATAGCCTTCAGTAATTGCAAGATCGTAGAAAGCATAGTGCTCTTATCTGCTGCTCCTTAAGAAAGCGTAATTGGGTGAGTGCCTAGAGACGACGCCGTACAATCATTCGATTCGAGTTCGAATCCCAGTGAATGCCAACATTTTTTTCAATGCGTAACGAAGTCGGCAAAGAAGATTTAACTATTTTGGTCGATAAAACAGTGATGACTGATAACTAAATAATAACTAAATTAGTTATTTGAGTGAATAACATGTATAACAAAATGTGTTATCAATTTGGTATCAGTGATAACCTAATTTGTTTTCAGGCAGTTATTTCAGGAACAAAATTCTGGTATCATTTTTGTTATGTTGGCTGTTAATTCAGCCAAAATGATAACAAGTTCAGTTATCAATATGTTCGATAACCGGATAATAGAATTTGTTATCAATTAGTTATTCATTTTTGCTCGGGAACCCACTATCATCACATAAAAGCTACCAAATTTAAGTCATTTCGACACTGCGCCCACCCTCATTGACTCACACGAACGCTCAATCCACTATCATCACACAAGTGCAACCAAATTGAACTCATATCGACACTGCGCTCACCCTCTTTGACTCAGACGAGCACTCAATCCACTATCATCACATAAGTGCAACCAAATTTAACTCAGACGAGCACTCAATCCACTATCATCAGATAAGTGCAACCAAGTTGAACTCATATCGACACTGCGCCCGCCTTCATTGACTCAAACGAGCGCTCAATCCACTATCATCACATAAGTCCAACCAAATTGAACTCATATCGACACTGCGCTCACCCTCTTTGACTCAGACGAGCGCTCAATCCAATATCAACACATAAGTGCAACCAAATTGAGCTCATATCGATGCTGCGCCCGCACTCATTGACTCAGACGAGCACTCAGTGCACTATCATCACATAAGTGCAACCAAATTGAACTAATATCGCCACTGCGCCCGCCCTCATTGACTCAGATGAGCACTCAATCCACCATCATTACATAAGGGCAACCAAATTGAACTCATATCGACACTACGCCCGCCCTCATTGACTGAGGCGAGCGTTCAATCCACTATCATCACATAAGTGCAACCAAATTGAACTCATATCGACACTGCGCCCGCTCTCATTGACTCAGACGTGCGCTCAATCCACTATCATCACATAAGTGCAACCAAATTGAACTCATATCGACACAGCGCCCACCCTCATGGACTCAGACGAGCGCTCAATCCACTATTATCACATAAGTGCAACCAAATTGAACTCATATCGACAATGCGCCCGTCATCATGGACACAGACGAGCGCTCAACCCACTATAATCACTCGATCCAACCAAATTGATCTAATATCGACACTGCGACCGCCCCCAAGGAATAAAACAAGCGCTTATTCTATAATCTCATTAGAGAAACCAAATTGAACTCAGAATGCTTCTGCGCCCACCCTCATGGACTCAGACGAGCGCTCAATCCACTATCATCATTTAACTGCAATCAAATTGAACTTTCTCAACACTGCGACCACCCTCACGGACTCAAACGAGCGCTCAATTCACTATCATCACATGAGTTCAACCAAATTGAACTCATATCGACACTGCACCCGTCCTCAGACGAGCGCTCATTCTACTATCTCGTTAGAGCAATCAAATTGAGCTCAGAATGCTATTGCGCCCACCTTCATGAACTCAGACGAGCGCTCAATCCACTATCATCACATAAGTGCTACCATATTGAACTCATATCGACACTGCGCTCGTCCTTCTGGACTCAGACGAGCGCTCATTCTACTATCGCGTTGAAGCAACCGAATTACACTCAAAATGATTCTGTGACCGCCCTCATGGAATCCGACGAGCACTCAATCCAAAAATAAGCATTCCCGCTTTTTTCCGTTTGTTTCCCCTGTATTTTCTAAACAAAATCTTCCGGATGCATTTTTCGCTGATTCTCGCATCCCGGAACAAACATTTCGATTGGTTCCCGTATTGGAACAGCCTCTGAATGCTGAGGATTTTTGATTCGAAGCGTACCATTATGAAACGAACGCGTCCGGAAGAATTCCCGCTGGTTTTCGGATGTTTCCCCCGTAATTTGTAAACTAAATCTTCCGGATGAATTTTTCGCTGATTCTCGCAATTCAGATTATACAGAACCGGAACATACAGATCGCGTGGTTCCCGCATTGGAATGGCCTCTGAATGCTGAAGATTGTTGATTCGAAGCGTACCATCATGAAACGAACGCGTCCGGAAGCATTCCCGCTGCTTTCCGGATGTTTCCCCCGTAATTTGTAAACAAAATCTTCCGGATGCATTTTTCGCTGATTCTCGCAGCCCGGAACATACAGATCGCATGGTTCCCGCATTGGAATGGCCTCTGAATGCTGGGGATTGTTGATTCGAAGCGTACCATCATGAAACGAACGCGTCCGGAAGCATTCCCGCTGCATTTCCCCCGTAATTTGTAAACAAAATCTTCCGGATGCATTTTTCGCTGATTCTCGCAGCCCGGAACATACAGATCGCATGGTTCCCGCATTGGAACAGCCTCTGAATGCTGGGGATTGTTGATTCAAAGCGTACCATCATGAAACGAACGCGTCCGGAAGCATTCCCCCTGCTTTCCGGATGTTTCCCCCGTAATTTGTAAACAAAATCTTCCGGATGCATTTTTCGCTGATTCTCGCAGCCCGGAACATACAGATCGCATGGTTCCCGCATTGGAATGGCCTCTAAATGCTGGGGATTGTTGATTCGAAGCGTACCATCATGAAACGAACGCGTCCGGAAGCATTCCCGCTGCTTTCCGGATGTTTCCCTCGTAATTTGTAAACAAAATCTTCCGGATGCATTTTTCGCTGATTCTCGCAGCCCGGAACATACAGATCGCATGGTTCCCGCATTGGAACAGCCTCTGAATGCTGGGGATTGTTGATTCAAAGCGTACCATCATGAAACGAACGCGTCCGGAAGCATTCCCCCTGCTTTCCGGATGTTTCCCCCGTAATTTGTAAACAAAATCTTCCGGATGCATTTTCGCTGATTCTCGCAGCCCGGAACATACAGATCCGCATGGTTCCCGCATTGGAATGGCCTCTAAATGCTGGGGATTGTTGATTCAAGCGTACCATCATGAAAATGAACGCGTCAGGAAGCATTCCCGCTGCTTTCCGGATGTTACCCTCGTAATTTGTAAACAAAATCTTCCGGATGCATTTTTCGCTGATTCTCGCAGCCCGGAACATACAGATCGCATGGTTCCCGCATTGGAATGGCCTCTGAATGCTGGGGGATTGTTGATTCGAAGCGTACCATCATGAAACGAACGCGTCCGAAAGCATTCCCGCTGCTTTCCGGATGTTTCCCTGTAATTTGTAAACAAAATCTTCCGGATGCATTTTTCGCTGAATCTCGCAGCCCGGAACATACAGATCGCATGGTTCCCGCATTGGAATGGCCTCTGAATGCTGGGGATTGTTGATTCGAAGCGTACCATCATGAAACGAACGCGTCCGGAAGCATTCCCCCTGCTTTCCGGATGTTTCCCCGTAATTTGTAAACAAAATCTTCCGGATGCATTTTTCGCTGATCTCGCAGCCCGGAACATACAGATCGCATGGTTCCCGCATTGGAATGGCCTCTGAATGCTGGAGATTGTTGATTCGAAGCGTACCATCATGAAACGAACGCGTCCGAAAGCATTCCCGCTGCTTTCCGGATGTTTCCCCCGTAATTTGTAAACCAAATCTTCCGGATGCATTTTTCGCTGAATCTCGCAGCCCGGAACATACAGATCGCATGGTTCCCGCATTGGAATGGCCTCTAAATGCTGGGGATTGTTGATTCGAAGCTTACCATCATGAAACGAACGCGTCCGGAAGCATTCCCGCTGCTTTCCGGATGTTTCCCCCGTAATTTGTAAACAAAATCTTCCGGATGCATTTTTCGCTGATTCTCACAGCCCGGAACATACAGATCGCATGGTTCCCGCATTGGAATGCCCTCTGAATGCTGGGGATTGTTGATTCGAAGCGTACCATCATGAAACGAACGCGTCCGGAAGCATTCCCGCTGCTTTCCGGATGTTTCCCCCGTAATTTGTAAACAAAATCTTCCGGATGCATTTTTCGCTGATTCTCACAGCCCGGAACATACAGATCGCATGGTTCCCGCATTGGAATGCCCTCTGAATGCTGGGGATTGTTGATTCGAAGCGTACCATCATGAAACGAACGCGTCCGGAAGCATTCCCGCTGCTTTCCGGATGTTTCCCGGTAATTTGTAAACCAAATCTTCCGGATGCATTTTTCGCTGATTCTCACAGCCCGGAACATATAGATCGCATGGCTCCCGCATTGGAATGCCCTCTGAATGCTGAGGATTGTTGATTCGAAGCGTACCATCATGAAACGAACGCGTCCGGAAGCATTCTCGCTGCTTTCCGGATGTTTCCCCCGTAATTTGTAAACAAAATCTTCCGGATGCATTTTTCGCTGATTCTCGCAGTCCGGAACATACAGATCCGTATGGTTCCCGCATTGGAATGGCCTCTGAATGCAGGCGATTGTTGATTCGAAGCGTACCATCATGAAACGAACGCGTCCGGAAGCATTCCCGCTGATTTCCGGATGCATTTTCGCTGATTCTCGCAGCCCAGAACATACGTATAGGAGAGATCCTGCAAAGGGTAATCCTGTAGCGGATTTTTTTTAATCTACAGGGGCGCAGC
>NW_026941956.1:373401-397872 GCF_024139115.2 Armigeres subalbatus
TCGGAAGTTACGTATTATTCGAACTTTTTGCGCCCCCGTAGATTTTCTAAAATATGTCTACGGATTTGCCTCAAAACGTATTTTTCGAACTGTTTGCCCCCGTAGATTTAGAAATATGTCCTCAAGGATCTCCGCCTCCATACGTGTTCCTTTAACTTTTTGTGCCCCTGTAGATAAAAAAAATGTCCGCTTCGATTTCTGCCCCATAAATGTATTATTCGAACATTATTGCGCCCTCATTAATTTAGATATCATGCCTCTGCTGGATCTCCGCCTCCTATATGTATTCCTTTTACTTTTTTCGCTCCTGTAGATTTTAAGAAAATTCTCGCCGGATTTCCGCCTCCATACGAATTTCTTCAACTTTTGTGCCTCCGTAGATTTCAAAATATGTCCTCTACGGGATTTCTGCCCCAGAAAGAATTATTAAAAAAAAAAATTGCGCTCCCCATGGATTTAGAATATGTCCTCTGTAGGATCTCCGTCCTATATGAATTCTGTTACTTTTTGCGCCCTGTAGATTAAAAAAATGGTTCTGGAGGATTTCGCTCCCTAAACATATTATTCTAAATTTTGCCCCTTGATTTAGACTTTTTGCGCCTGTAGATTAAAAAATGTCCGCTTCGGATTTCCCCTAGAAATATTATTCGAAGTTTTCTGCGCCTCGTGGATTTAGAATATGTCTGCTAGGATCTGCCCTCCGATACGAATTCTATGTTGCGATCCTGTAGATTTTGAATATGTCCTGCAGGATCTTCGCCTTCCCACGCATTCCTCTAACTTTTTGCTCCCCTTAGTTTTAAAAATATGTCCTCTACGGGATTTCCGCCCCCAGAACGTAAATATTCCAACTTTTTTGCGCCCCTGTGATTTAGAAATATTCTCTGTAGGATCTCCGCCTCCATACGAATTCCTCTATTTGCGCTCCGTAGATGTTTAAACCATAGGGAACCATGGCTCCCTAGAACGTATTATTCAAACTTTTTGGCGCTCCCGTTAATTTAGAATATGTCCTCTGCCGGATCTCCGCCTCCTATATGAATTCCTCCATTTTGCACCCTCAGATTTTGAAAATGCTCTGCAGGATTCTCTAAATTTTTTGCCCTGTAGATTTAAAAATTGTCTCTGGATTCACCCCCTCTACACTGAGATGATTCCTCTATCTAAATTCTATGCAATGGACATGTTGCAATCAAGCTTGCAAATAATTTTATTGGCAGTGCACATAAAACTGGAGATTTATCGACCATTTGATTTATGGCAAAGCATACATAAACCAAAACGCACGCCCAATGTAATTTAAATAACCTTCAATGCTTTTTATGATCATATATTATTCATTCGACTTTCTCTTAAACCCAAATCCGTTTTGTTTCTTTTTGTTTTATCTCTCAAAATAAAACAAAAACTCACAAAGTGATTAATATATTCAAATTTAGACATTTAACATATGCTTCGAATATCATTTAGAGTCCAATCGAAAATCATTATTCCGGTACTTCGTATAGGTGTTTGGGTGGTTCCTCAACACCTTCCATCAAATTGTGGTCCAAACCTCGTCATAACACAACATAAATTCCATCATATTATGTTCCTCTATGACGATCCTTGAAGCGGTGAACTTGAAAATACGTCCATTACTATAGAAGATTCCTGCCAATCTTCTCAGCACCTCTGACGACATTTTGGGACCCTCTGGTAACATCTGCGGAAGAAAAATACCCGTCGACCCTTTCTTGAAACAGTAAGTTGTGGTATAATCTATGTCCATTAAAGAAGATTCCTGCAAAGATCTGTCGTGGCTCCTCAGGCAACATTTGGGAAATGAAACACGATTTCTGCACCAAAACTTGAGGATGATATTTTGTTTGTATAAAATGGACTGAAGTACTGCAATATACGTTTTTCGGATACTGCATTCTCGTGTCCGCCAAAAAGTGGATTAAATGGCCATGTATAATTTTCTAAATGCCGGTGTTTCAGAACCGGATACTGCACACCCATGCTAGGAGTTTAAGCTGGAAAATGAAGGAAATAGTGTATTCATCTGATATTATTGGTAATAAATTTAATTTGCTTACCTGGTTTTGTTACCAGAACATGATTCCGATCCTTCAGTCACATTTAGGAAAAATCTATTTACGTAGTGCTTTTTGAATTCTATGTGCCATTGATGATAATTATTAACTATGCATCGATGCACATAAAATTTATTGTTCGATTGAATAACTTATAAATGAGTTTTCTTTATTTTATAAATGCTCAGCCATTAAATATCCTTGTTAGCAAATAGTATTTAAAAGCTGCACATAAAATCAAGTAAGGCCAGTTGAATCTTTTTATATGATTCACGCATAAAACATATTGGTAGTTGACTTCGGTGTAGAACGATTATTTAACTTTTGGCTCCAAAGATTTTGAATGGGAAATGAACTTACTGCCTCCCTATATGAACTCCTAACTTTTAAGCCTAAAACGTATTACTCGAACTGTTTGCGCCCCTGTAGATTTAGGAAAATTGTCCGCTTCGAGATTTTTACCCCCTAGAACGTATTATTCGAACTTTTTTACGCCCCCGTGCATTTAGAAATATGTCCTCTGCAGGATCTCCGCCCTCATATACGAATCATTCTATTTTGCGCACCCGTACATTTTGAAATATTTCCTCTACATGATCTCCGCCCTCCTATACGTGTTTCTCTAACTGTTTTTGCGGCCCTTAGAAATCAAAATATGTTCTCTACGGAATTTCCGCTCCCCTAGAACGTATCATTCAAACTTTTTTGCGCCCCCGTGGATTTAGAAATATGTACTCTGAAGGATCTCCGCCCTCTTATATGTATTCCTCTAATTTATTTGCGCCCCCTAAGATTTCAAAATATGTCATCTACGGGATTTCCGCTCCCCTAGAACGTAATTTTCGAACCTTTCAAGCCCTCATAGAATTATAAATATGTCCTCCGAACTCCTATAAGTATTCCTCTAACTTTTTTTGCGCAACTGTTGATCTAAAAAAAAATCCGCTTCCGATTTCCGTATTGTTCGAACTTTTTTGCGCCCCCGTAGATTTAGAAATATGTCCTCTGCAGGATCTCCACACTCCTATAAGTGTTCCTCTAACTTTTTTTGAGCCCCAGTAGAAATAAAAAAAAAATTTCTGCTTCGGGATTTCCGCCCCCGAGAACGTATTATTCAAACTTTTTTGCGCCCCCGTGCATTTAGAAATATGTCCTCTGCAGGATCTCCGCCCTCCTATACGAATCATTCTATTTTGCGCACCCGTACATTTTGAAATACTTCCTCTACATGATCTCCGCCCTCCTATACGTGTTTCTCTAACTGTTTTTGCGGCCCTTAGAAATCAAAATATGTTCTCTACGGAATTTCCGCTCCCCTAGAACGTATCATTCAAACTTTTTTGCGCCTCCGTGGATTTAGAAATATGTACTCTGAAGGATCTCCGCCCTCCTATACGTGTTCCTTTAACTTTTTTTGCGCCCCTGTAGATTAAAAAAAAATGTCCGCTTCGGGATTCCCGCTCGATAAAACGTATTATTCGAACATTATTTTTGCGCCCCCGTAGAATTAGAAATATGTCCTCTACATGATCTCTGCCCTCCTATATGCATTCCTCTTACTTTTTTGCGCCCTGTAGATTTTAAAAAAAATGTCTGCTTCGGGAACGTATTATGCTGCCCCCTAGAACGTATTATTCGAACTTTTTTGCGCCCCCGTAGATTTCAAAATATGTCCTCTACGGGATTTCCGCTTCCCTTAAACGTATTATTCGAACTGTTTGCGTCCCCGTAGATTTAGAAATATGTCCTCTGAACGATCTCCGCCCTCCTATACGTGTTCCTTTAACTTTTTTTGCGCCCCTGTAGATTAAAAAAAATGTCCGCTTCGGGATTTCCGCTCCATAAAACGTATTATTCGAACATTATTGCGCCCTCATTAATTTAGAAATATGCCCCCTGCTGGATCTCCGCCCTCCTATATATACTTTTTTGCGCCCTGTAGATTTTAAGAAAATTTTCCGCTTCGGGATTTCCGCCCCCTAGAACGTATTATTCGAACTTTTTTGCGCCCCCGTGGATATGAAAATATGTCCTCTGCAGGATCTCCGCCCTCCTATACGAATTTCTTCAGCTTTTTTGCGCCCCGTAGATTTCAAAATATGTCCTCTACGGGATTTCCGCTACCCTAGAACGTATTATTCAAACTTTTTTGCGCCCCCGTGGATTTAGAAATATGTCCTCTGCAGGATCTCCGCCCTCCTATACGTATTCCTCTAATTTATTTGCGCCCCCTAAGATTTCAAAATATGTCCTCTACGGGATTTCCGCTCCCCTAGAACGTATTATTCAAACTTTTTTGCGCCCCCGTGGATTTAGAAATATGTCCTCTGTATGATCTCCGCCCTCCTATATGTATTCCTTTTACTTTTTTGCGCCCTGTAGATTTTAAGAAAATTTTCCGCTTCGGGATTTCCGCCCCCTAGAACGTATTTTTCAAACAGTTTGCGCCCCCGTGGATTTAGAAATATGTACTCTGAAGGATCTCCGCCCTCTTATATGTATTCCTCTAACTTTTTTTTGCGCCCCTGTAGATTGAAAACAAATCCTCTTCAGGGTTTCCGCCTTCATAGAAGGTATCATTCAAACTTTTTGCGCCCCCGTGGATTTAGAAATATGTCCTCTGAACGATCTCCGCCCTCCTATACGTGTTCCTTTAACTTTTTTTGCGCCCCTGTAGATTAAAAAAAAATGTCCGCTTCGGGATTCCCGCTCGATAAAACGTATTATTCGAACATTATTTTTGCGCCCCCGTAGAATTAGAAATATGTCCTCTACATGATCTCTGCCCTCCTATATGCATTCCTCTTACTTTTTTGCGCCCTGTAGATTTTAAAAAAAATGTCTGCTTCGGGAACGTATTATGCTGCCCCCTAGAACGTATTATTCGAACTTTTTTGCGCCCCCGTAGATTTCAAAATATGTCCTCTACGGGATTTCCGCTTCCCTTAAACGTATTATTCGAACTGTTTGCGTCCCCGTAGATTTAGAAATATGTCCTCTGAACGATCTCCGCCCTCCTATACGTGTTCCTTTAACTTTTTTTGCGCCCCTGTAGATTAAAAAAAATGTCCGCTTCGGGATTTCCGCTCCATAAAACGTATTATTCGAACATTATTGCGCCCTCATTAATTTAGAAATATGCCCCCTGCTGGATCTCCGCCCTCCTATATGTATTCCTTTTACTTTTTTGCGCCCTGTAGATTTTAAGAAAATTTTCCGCTTCGGGATTTCCGCCCCCTAGAACGTATTATTCGAACTTTTTTGCGCCCCCGTGGATATGAAAATATGTCCTCTGCAGGATCTCCGCCCTCCTATACGAATTTCTTCAGCTTTTTTGCGCCCCCTAAGATTTCAAAATATGTCCTCTACGGGATTTCCGCTCCCCTAGAACGTATTATTCAAACTTTTTTGCGCCCCCGTGGATTTAGAAATATGTCCTCTGTATGATCTCCGCCCTCCTATATGTATTCCTTTTACTTTTTTGCGCCCTGTAGATTTTAAGAAAATTTTCCGCTTCGGGATTTCCGCCCCCTAGAACGTATTATTCAAACTTTTTTGCGCCCCCGTGGATTTAGAAATATGTCCTCTGTATGATCTCCGCCCTCCTATATGTATTCATCTAACTTTTTTTGCGCCCTGTAGATTTAAAAAAAAATGTCCTCTGCGGGACTTCCGCTCCCCTAAAACGTATTATCCAAACTTTTTTGCGCCCCCGTGGATTTAGAAATATGTCCTCTGCAGGATCTCCGCCCTCCTATACGTATTCCTCTAATTTATTTGCGCCCCCTAAGATTTCAAAATATGTCCTTTACGGGATCTCCGCTCCCCTAGAACGTATTATTCAAGCTTTTTTGCGCCCCCGTGGATTTAGAAATATGTCCTCTGTATGATCTCCGCCCTCCTATATGTATTCCTTTTACTTTTTTGCGCCCTGTAGATTTTAAGAAAATTTTCCGCTTCGGGATTTCCGCCCCCTAGAACGTATTATTCAAACTTTTTTGCGCCCCCGTGGATTTAGAAATATGTCCTCTGTATGATCTCCGCCCTCCTATATGTATTCATCTAACTTTTTTTGCGCCCTGTAGATTTAAAAAAAATGTCCTCTGCGGGACTTCCGCTCCCCTAAAACGTATTATCCAAACTTTTTTGCGCCCCCGTGGATTTAGAAATATGTCCTCTGCAGGATCTCCGCCCTCCTATACGTATTCCTCTAATTTATTTGCGCCCCCTAAGATTTCAAAATATGTCCTCTACGGGATTTCCGCTCCCCTAGAACGTATCATTCAAACTTTTTTGCGCCCCCGTGGATTTAGAAATATGTCCTCTGTGTGATCTCCGCCCTCCTATATGTATTCCTCTAATTTATTTGCGCCCCCTAAGATTTCAAAATATGTCCTTTACGGGATCTCCGCTCCCCTAGAACGTATTATCCAAACTTTTTTGCGCCCCCGTGGATTTAAAAATATGTCCTCTGCATGATCTCCGCCCTCCTATATGTATTCCTCTAATTTATTTGCGCCCTGTAGATTTTAAGAAAATTTTCCGCTTCGGGATTTCCGCCCCCTAGAACGTATTATTCAAACTTTTTTGCGCCCCCGTGGATTTAGAAATATGTCCTCTGTATGATCTCCGCCCTCCTATATGTATTCATCTAACTTTTTTTGCGCCCTGTAGATTTAAAAAAAATGTCCTCTGCGGGACTTCCGCTCCCCTAAAACGTATTATCCAAACTTTTTTGCGCCCCCGTGGATTTAGAAATATGTCCTCTGCAGGATCTCCGCCCTCCTATACGTATTCCTCTAATTTATTTGCGCCCCCTAAGATTTCAAAATATGTCCTCTACGGGATTTCCGCTCCCCTAGAACGTATTATTCAAACTTTTTTGCGCCCCCGTGGATTTAGAAATATGTCCTCTGTATGATCTCCGCCCTCCTATATGTATTCATCTAACTTTTTTTGCGCCCTGTAGATTTAAAAAAAATGTCCTCTGCGGGACTTCCGCTCCCCTAAAACGTATTATCCAAACTTTTTGCGCCCCGTGGATTTAGAAATTTGTCCTCTGCAGGATCTCCGCCCTCCTATACGTATTCCCCTAATTTCTTTGCGCCCCCTAAGATTTCAAAATATGTCCTCTACGGGATTTCCGCTCCCCTAGAACGTATCATTCCAACTTTTTTGCGCCCCGCGGATTTTGAAATATGTCCTCTGTAGGATCTCCGCCCTCCTATATGTATTCCTTTTACTTTTTTTGCGCCCTGTAGATTTTAAGAAAATTTTCCGCTTCGGGATTTCCGCCCCCTAGAACGTATTATTCAAACTTTTTTGCGCCCCCGTGGATTTAGAAATATGTCCTCTGTATGATCTCCGCCCTCCTATATGTATTCATCTAACTTTTTTTGCGCCCTGTAGATTTAAAAAAAATGTCCTCTGCGGGACTTCCGCTCCCCTAAAACGTATTATCCAAACTTTTTTGCGCCCCCGTGGATTTAGAAATATGTTTTCTGCAGGATCTCTGCCCTCCTATACGTATTCCTCTAATTTATTTGCGCCCCCTAAGATTTCAAAATATGTCCTTTACGGGATCTCCGCTCCCCTAGAACGTATTATTCAAGCTTTTTTGCGCCCCCGTGGATTTAGAAATATGTCCTCTGTATGATCTCCGCCCTCCTATATGTATTCCTTTTACTTTTTTGCGCCCTGTAGATTTTAAGAAAATTTTCCGCTTCAGGATTTCCGCTACCCTAGAACGTATTATTCAAACTTTTTTGCGCCCCCGTGGTTTTAGAAATATGTCCTTCGTATGATCTCCGCCCTCCTATATGTATTCCTCTTACTTTTTTGCGTCCTGTAGATTATTAAAAAAATGTCCTCTGCGGGACTTCCGCTCCCCTAAGACGTATTATCCAAACTTTTTGCGCCCCTGTGGATTTAGAAATATGTTTTCTGCAGGATCTCTGCCCTCCTATACGTATTCCTCTAACTTTTTTTGCGCCCCCTAAGATTTCAAAATATGTCCTCTACGGGATCTCCGCTCCCCTAGAACGTATTATTCAAACTTTTTTGCGCCCTGTGGATTTAGAAATATGTCCTCTGTAGGATCTCCGCCCTCCTATATGTATTCCTCTTACTTTTTTGCGCCCTGTAGATTTAAAAAATGTCCTCTGCGGGACTTCCGCTCCCCCTAAAACGTATTATCCAAACTTTTGCGCCCCCGTGGATTTAGAAATTTGTCCTCTGCAGGATCTCCGCCCTCCTATACGTATTCCTCTAATTTATTTGCGCCCCCTAAGATTTCAAAATATGTCCTCTACGGGATTTCCGCTACCCTAGAACGTATTATTCGAACTTTTTGGCGCCCCCGTGGATTTAGAAATATGTCCTCTGCAGGATCTCCGCCCTCCCATACGTATTCCTCTAATTTATTTTCGCCCCCTAAGATTTCAAAATATGTCCTCCACGAGATTTCCGCTCCCCTAGAACGTATTATTCAAACTTTTTGCGCTCCTGCAGATTTAGAAATATGTCCTCTGTATGATCTCCGCCCTCCTATATGTATTCATCTAACTTTTTGCGCCCTGTAGATTTAAAAAAAATGTCCTCTGCGGGACTTCCGCTCCCCTAAAACGTATTATCCAAACTTTTTTGCGCCCCCGTGGATTTAGAAATTTGTCCTCTGCAGGATCTCCGCCCTCCTATACGTATTCCTCTAACTTTTTTTTGTGCAACTGTTGATTTAAAAAAAATCCGCTTCCGATTTCCGTATTGTTCAAAATTTTTTGCGCCCCCGAGGATTTAGAAATGTATCCTCTGCAGAATCTCTGCCATCCTATACGTATTCATCTAACTTTTTTGCGCCCCCTAAGATTTCAAAATATGTCCTCCACGGGATTTCCGCTCCCCTAAAACGTATTATTCGAACTGTTTGCGCCCCCGTAGATTTGAAAATATGTCCTCTGCAGGATCTCCACCCTCCTATAAGTGTTCCTCTAACTTTTTTTTGCGCCCTGGTAGAATTTAAAAAAAAAATGTCCGCTTCGGGATTTCCGCCCCCGAGAACGTATTATTCAAACTTTTTTGCGCCCCCGTAGAATTAAAAATATGTCCTCTGCATGATCTCTGCCCTCCTAAATGTATTCCTCTTACTTTTTTGCGCCCTGTATATTTAAAAAAAAATGTCAGCTTCGGGATATCCGCCCCCTAAAACGTATTATTCGAACTTTTTTGCGCCCCCGTAGATTTCAAAATATGTCTACGGGATTTCCGCTCCTCAAAAACGTATTTTTCGAACTGTTTGCGCCCCCGTAGATTTAGAAATATGTCCTCTGAAGGATCTCCGCCCTCCTATACGTGTTCCTTTAACTTTTTTTGTGCCCCTGTAGATAAAAAAAAATGTCCGCTTCGGGATTTCCGCCCCATAAAATGTATTATTCGAACATTATTGCGCCCTCATTAATTTAGATATATGCCCTCTGCTGGATCTCCGCCCTCCTATATGTATTCCTTTTACTTTTTTTCGCCCTGTAGATTTTAAGAAAATTTTCCGCTTCGGGATTTCCGCCCTCCTATACGAATTTCTTCAACTTTTTTGCGCCTCCGTAGATTTCAAAATATGTCCTCTACGGGATTTCCGCTCCCCTAGAAAGAATTATTAAAAAAAAAAAATTGCGCCCCCATGGATTTAGAAATATGTCCTCTGTAGGATCTCCGCCGTCCTATATGAATTCCTGTTACTTTTTTGCGCCCCTGTAGATTAAAAAAAATGGTTCTCTGGAGGATTTCCGCTCCCCTAAAACATATTATTCTAACTTTTTTGCGCCCCCTTGGATTTAGACTTTTTTGCGCCCCTGTAGATTAAAAAAAATTGTCCGCTTCGGGATTTCCGCCCCCTATAACATATTATTCGAAGTTTTCTGCGCCCTCGTGGATTTAGAAATATGTCTTCTGCAGGATCTCCGCCCTCCGATACGAATTCCTCTATGTTGCGATCCTGTAGATTTTGAAATATGTCCTCGGCAGGATCTTCGCCCTCCCACACGCATTCCTCTAACTTTTTGCTCCCCTTAGTTTTAAAAATATGTCCTCTACGGGATTTCCGCTCCCCTAGAACGTAAATATTATTCAAACTTTTTTTTGCGCCCCCGTGGATTTAGAAATATTTCCTCTGTAGGATCTCCGCCCTCCTATACGAATTCCTCTATTTTGCGCCTCCGTAGATGTTCAAACCAATAGGGAACCATGCGCTCCCCTAGAACGTATTATTCAAACTTTTTGGCGCCCTCGTTAATTTAGAAATATGTCCTCTGCCGGATCTCCGCCCTCCTATACGAATTCCTCCATTTTGCACCCCCGTAGATTTTGAAATATGTCCTCTGCAGGATTCCTCTAAATTTTTTGCGCCCCTGTAGATTTAAAAAAATTGTCCTCTATGGGATTCCCACCCCCCTAGAACGTATTATTCTAACTTTTTTGCGCCCAATTAGATTTTGGAATGGGAAAATGAACTTTTACTGCCCTCCTATATGAATTCCTCTAACTTTTGCTGCGCCCCTGTAGATAAAAAAAAATCCGCTACAGGATTACCCTTTGCAGGATCTCCTATACGTATGTTCTGGGCTGCGAGAATCAGCGAAAAATGCATCCGGAAGATTTTGTTTACAAATTACGGGGGAAACATCCGGAAAGCAGCGGGAATGCTTCCGGACGCGTTCGTTTCATGATGGTACGCTTCGAATCAACAATCGCCTGCATTCAGAGGCTGTTCCAATGCGGGAACCATGCGATCTGTATGTTCCGGACTGCGAGAATCAGCGAAAAATGCATCCGGAAGATTTTGTTTACAAATTACGGGGGAAACATCCGGAAAGCAGCGGGAATGCTTCCGGACGCGTTCGTTTCATGATGGTACGCTTCGAATCAACAATCCCCAGCATTCAGAGGGCATTCCAATGCGGGAACCATGCGATCTGTATGTTCCGGGCTGCGAGATTCAGCGAAAAATGCTTCCGGAAGATTTTGTTTACAAAAACGGGGGAAACATCCGGAAAGCAGGGGGAATGCTTCCGGACGCGTTCGTTTCATGATGGTACGCTTCGAATCAACAATCCCCAGCATTCAGAGGCCATTCCAATGCGGGAACCATGCGATCTGCGTGTTCTGCGCTGCGAGACCAGCGGACGATGCACCGGGCAGGTTTTGGTTTCAAAAAACGGGGGAAACATCCGGAAAGCAGTGGGAATGCTTCCGGACGCGTTCGTTTCATGGTGGTACGCTTCGAATCAACAATCTCCAGCATTCAGAGGCCATTCCAATGCGGGAACCATGCGATCTGTATGTTCCGGGCTGCGAGATCAGCGAAAATGCATCCGGAAGATTTTGTTAACAAATACGGGGGAAACATCCGGAAAGCAGTGGGAATGCTTCCGGACGCGTTCGTTTCATGGTGGTACGCTTCGAATCAACAATCCCCAGCATTTAGAGGCCATTCCAATGCGGGAACCATGCGATCTGTATGTTCCGGGCTGCGAGAATCAGCGAAAAATGCATCCGGAAGATTTTGTTTACAAGAACGGGGGAAACATCCGGAAAGCAGCGGGAATGCTTTCGGACGCGTTCGTTTCATGATGGTACGCTTCGAATCAACAATCCCCAGCATTTAGAGGCCATTCCAATGCGGGAACCATGCGATCTGTATGTTCCGGGCTGCGAGATTCAGCGAAAAATGCATCCGGAAGATTTTGTTTACAAATTACGGGGGAAACATCCGGAAAGCAGCGGGAATGCTTTCGGACGCGTTCGTTTCATGATGGTACGCTTCGAATCAACAATCCCCAGCATTCAGAGGCCATTCCAATGCGGGAACCATGCGATCTGTATGTTCCGGGCTGCGAGAATCAGCGAAAAATGCATCCGGAAGATTTTGTTTACAAATTACGAGGGTAACATCCGGAAAGCAGCGGGAATGCTTCCCGACGCGTTCATTTCATGATGGTACGCTTCGAATCAACAATCCCCAGCATTCAGAGGCCATTCCAATGCGGGAACCATGCGATCTGTATGTTCCGGGCTGTGTGAATCAGCGAAAAATGCATCCGGAAGATTTTGTTTACAAATTACGGAGGAAACATCCGGAAAGCAGCGGGAATGCTTCCGGACGCGTTCGTTTCATGATGGTAAGCTTCGAATCAACAATCCCCAGCATTTAGAGGCCATTCCAATGCGGGAACCATGCGATCTGTATGTTCCGGGCTGCGAGATTCAGCGAAAAATGCATCCGGAAGATTTGGTTTACAAATTACGGGGGAAACATCCGGAAAGCAGCGGGAATGCTTTCGGACGCGTTCGTTCCATGATGGTACGCTTCGAATCAACAATCTCCAGCATTCAGAGGCCATTCCAATGCGGGAACCATGCGATCTGTATGTTCCGGGCTGCGAGATCAGCGAAAATGCATCCGGAAGATTTTGTTTACAAATAACGGGGAAACATCCGGAAAGCAGTGGAATGCTTCCGTACGCGTTCGTTTCATGGTGGTACGCTTCGAATCAACAATCCCCAGCATTTAGAGGCCATTCCAATGCGGGAACCATGCGATCTGTATGTTCCGGGCTGCGAGATCAGCGAAAAATGCATCCGGAAGATTTTGTTTACAAATTACGGGGGAAACATCCGGAAAGCAGTGGGAATGCTTCCGGACGCGTTCGTTTCATGGTGGTACGCTTCGAATCAACAATCCCCAGCATTTAGAGGCCATTCCAATGCGGGAACCATGCGATCTGTATGTTCCGGGCTGCGAGAATCAGCGAAAAATGCATCCGGAAGATTTTGTTTACAAGAACGAGGGAAACATCCGGAAAGCAGGGGGAATGCTTCCGGACGCGTTCGTTTCATGATGGTACGCTTCGAATCAACAATCCCCAGCATTTAGAGGCCATTCCAATGCGGGAACCATGCGATCTGTATGTTCCGGGCTGCGAGATTCAGCGAAAAATGCATCCGGAAGATTTTGTTTACAAATTACGGGGGAAACATCCGGAAAGCAGCGGGAATGCTTTCGGACGCGTTCGTTTCATGATGGTACGCTTCGAATCAACAATCCCCAGCATTCAGAGGCCATTCCAATGCGGGAACCATGCGATCTGTATGTTCCGGGCTGCGAGAATCAGCGAAAAATGCATCCGGAAGATTTTGTTTACAAATTACGAGGGTAACATCCGGAAAGCAGCGGAATGCTTCCCGACGCGTTCATTTCATGATGGTACGCTTCGAATCAACAATCCCAGCATTCAGAGGCCATTTCAATGCGGGAACCATGCGATCTGTATGTTCCGGGCTGTGAATCAGCGAAAAATGCATCCGGAAGATTTTGTTTACAAATTACGGGGGAAACATCCGGAAAGCAGCGGGAATGCTTCCGGACGCGTTCGTTTCATGATGGTAAGCTTCGAATCAACAATCCCCAGCATTTAGAGGCCATTCCAATGCGGGAACCATGCGATCTGTATGTTCCGGGCTGCGAGATTCAGCGAAAAATGCATCCGGAAGATTTGGTTTACAAATTACGGGGGAAACATCCGGAAAGCAGCGGGAATGCTTTCGGACGCGTTCGTTCCATGATGGTACGCTTCGAATCAACAATCTCCAGCATTCAGAGGCCATTCCAATGCGGGAACCATGCGATCTGTATGTTCCGGGCTGCGAGATCAGCGAAAAATGCATCCGGAAGATTTTGTTTACAAATTACGGGGGAAACATCCGGAAAGCAGTGGGAATGCTTCCGGACGCGTTCGTTTCATGGTGGTACGCTTCGAATCAACAATCCCCAGCATTTAGAGGCCATTCCAATGCGGGAACCATGCGATCTGTATGTTCCGGGCTGCGAGATTAGCGAAAAATGCATCCGGAAGATTTTGTTTACAAATAACGGGGGAAACATCCGGAAAGCAGTGGGAATGCTTCCGGACGCGTTCGTTTCATGATGGTACGCTTCGAATCAACAATCCCCAGCATTTAGAGGCCATTCCAATGCGGGAACCATGCGATCTGTATGTTCCGGGCTGCGAGATTCAGCGAAAAATGCTTCCGGAAGATTTTGTTTACAAAAACGGGGGAAACATCCGGAAAGCAGCGGGAATGCTTCCGGACGCGTTCGTTTCATGATGGTACGCTTCGAATCAACAATCCCCAGCATTCAGAGGCCATTCCAATGCGGGAACCATGCGATATGTATGTTCCGGGCTGCGAGAATCAGCGAAAAATGCATCCGGAAGATTTTGTTTACAAATTACGGGGGAAACATCCGGAAAGCAGGGGGAATGCTTCCGGACGCGTTCGTTTCATGATGGTACGCTTCGAATCAACAATCCCCAGCATTTAGAGGCCATTCCAATGCGGGAACCATGCGATCTGTATGTTCCGGGCTGCGAGATTCAGCGAAAAATGCATCCGGAAGATTTTGTTTACAAATTACGGGGGAAACATCCGGAAAGCAGCGGGAATGCTTCCGGACGCGTTCGTTTCATGATGGTACGCTTCGAATCAACAATCCCCAGCATTCAGAGGCCATTCCAATGCGGGAACCATGCGATCTGTATGTTCCGGGCTGCGAGAATCAGCGAAAAATGCATCCGGAAGATTTTGTTTACAAATTACGGGGGAAATGCAGCGGGAATGCTTCCGGACGCGTTCGTTTCATGATGGTACGCTTCGAATCAACAATCTTCAGCATTCAGAGGCCATTCCAATGCGGGAACCACGCGATCTGTATGTTCCGGTTCTGTATAATCTGAATTGCGAGAATCAGCGAAAAATTCATCCGGAAGATTTAGTTTACAAATTACGGGGGAAACATCCGAAAACCAGCGGGAATTCTTCCGGACGCGTTCGTTTCATGGTGGTACGCTTCGAATCAACAATCCCCAGCATTCAGAGGCTGTTCCAATACGGGATCTAAGCGAAATGTTTGTTCCGGGCTGCGAGATTCAGCGAAAAATGCATCCGGAAGATTTTGTTTACAAATTACGGGGGAAACATCCGGAAAGCAGCGGGAATGCTTCCGGACGCGTTCGTTTCATAATGGTACGCTTCGAATCAAAAATCCCCAGCATTCAGAGGCTGTTCCAATACGGGAACCAAGCGAAATGTTTGTTCCGGGATGCGAGAATCAGCGAAAAATGCATCCGGAAGATTTTGTTTAGAAAATACAGGGGAAACAAACGGAAAACAGCGGGAATGCTTATTTTTGGATTGAGCGCTCGTCGGATTCCATGAGGGCGGTCACAGAATCATTTTGAGTTTAATTCGGTTGCTTCAACGCGATAGTAGAATGAGCGCTCGTCTGAGTCCAGAAGGACGAGCGCAGTGTCGATATGAGTTCAATATGGTAGCACTTATGTGATGATAGTGGATTGAGCGTAGTAGTAGTAGTAAAATTCTTCTTTATTTACACATTTTTTGTTTTACAATTATTTTTGACATGTACAGTGATCGGCCGGCTTGGCCCTCCAACTTCAATTTTAATTATTATTATTATTATTATTTTTATGTTTCTACTTAATTTTTAAAATATAATGTATCATGACGGCCTTCAGGAGGCGCTAGTGTTTTTTTTTTAAATTTGATAACCTAACTACTATGTACACTAATATTTACAATAAAAGTGGATTGAGCGCTCGTCTGAGTTCATGAAGGTGGGCGCAATAGCATTCTGAGCTCAATTTGATTGCTCTAACGAGATAGTAGAATGAGCGCTCGTCTGAGGACGGGTGCAGTGTCGATATGAGTTCAATTTGGTTGAACTCATGTGATGATAGTGAATTGAGCGCTCGTTTGAGTCCGTGAGGGTGGTCGCAGTGTTGAATAAGTTCAATTTGATTGCAGTTAAATGATGATAGTGGATTGAGCGCTCGTCTGAGTCCATGAGGGTGGGCGCAGAAGCATTCTGAGTTCAATTGGGTTTCTCTAATGAGATTATAGAATAAGCGCTCGTTTTAATCCTTGGGGGCGGTCGCAGTGTCGATATTAGATCAATTTGGTTGGATCGAGTGATTAGGGTAAATGATGTATCTTGGACAAGCGCAGGACATTCATTAGAAAATATATCGAGATTGAATAGTATAAAACAATTGAAAAGCACTAGGTTCATCCAAATACATAACCTATGATTAGTCTTGTGTCTCCATTGCCCAATTTTTGAGTAAATTACGTTTACTAGGTGTAAACTGTGATATACTGCGAACTGAAATATTTACTTTTTGGACATCAAATATATAATTTCGACATGGAAAATGCATATATTTTGGACAGAGTCATTTTCTCCTAATTTAAAAATGGCCACCTACAGATCTCAATGGTATGACTTACCTACACGTATCCACATTCATTTAAATGCATTTATTTGCTTAACTGACATAGATTAAACCAGAAATTAACATTGTTTCGCAATCTTATCGATATCATTGAAAACAGCCTGAAAGTTGGCAATTAATGGTTCATTCATGTACTGTACATGGGGTGACCAATAAATGTCTGATGCATAAAAACATAACTTCATTTTGGTCTCTCCTTTTTCACCCGTCTCAAGTTCATGTTAAGCGATTGGAATATGTTAGTATCTCAATTACAATCAAACTTTTGTCGCAGGACCTCAAGATTGCCGTTTGAACCAATTCAAACGTGTTTCAGGTGCATGTTACGAAGAGTCCTTTAATGCATGTTCTCCTGCATACTGGCGTCCAGCAGGAACTTTGGTAGAAAGCTTTACATTTTAGATAATTTTAAAGATAAATAATAGTTGAATTGTGAATTCTCATCAGGAGCCGCTAGAGTTGAGGTAAAAGTATGCAATGATCATACTTTCGATGAAAATTTTTCTACACATTATCTAAAATTGATCGAAGAAGCTCAGGCTTGTCCAAAATATGTACATGTCCAAAATATATCATTTACCCTATAGTGGGTTGAGCGCTCGTCTGTGTCCATGATGACGGGCGCATTGTCGATATGAGTTCAATTTGGTTGCACTTATGTGATGATAGTGGATTGAGCGCTCGCCTGAGTCAATGAGGGCGGGCGCAGTGTCGATATGAGTTCAATTTGGTTGCACTTATGTAATGATGGTGGATTGAGTGCTCGTCTGAGTCAATGAGGGCGGGCGCAGTGGCGATATTAGTTCAATTTGGTTGCACTTATGTGATGATAGTGCATTGAGTGCTCGTCTGAGTCAATGAGTGCGGGCGCAGCATCGATATGAGTTCAATTTGGTTGCAATTATGTGATGATAGTGGATTGAGCGCTCGTCTGAGTCAATGAGGGCGGGTGCAGTATCGATATGAGTTCAATTTGGTTGCACTTATGTGATGATAGTGCATTGAGTGCTCGTCTGAGTCAATGAGGGCGGGCGCAGCATCGATATGAGTTCAATTTGGTTGCAATTATGTGATGATAGTGGATTGAGTGCTCGTCTGAGTCAATGAGGGCGGGCGCAGTATCGATATGAGTTCAATTTGGTTGCACTTATGTGTTGATATTGGATTGAGCGCTCGTCTGAGTCAAAGAGGGTGAGCGCAGTGTCGATATGAGTTCAATTTGGTTGCACTTATGTGATGATAGTGGATTGAGCGCTCGTTTGAGTCAATGAAGGCGGGCGCAGTGTCGATATGAGTTCAATTTGGTTGCACTTATGTGATGATAGTGGATTGAGTGCTCGTCTGAGTCAATGAGGGCGGGCGCAGTGGCGATATTAGTTCAATTTGGTTGCACTTATGTAATGATGGTGGATTGAGCGCTCGTCTGAATCAATGAGGGCGGGCGCAGTATCCATATGAGTTCAATTTGGTTGCACTTGTGTGATGATAGTGGATTGAGCGCTCATCTGAGTCAATGAGGGCGGGCGCAGCATCGATATGAGTTCAATTTGTTTGCACTTATGTGATGATATTTCATTGAGTGCTCGTCTGAGTCAATGAGGGCGGGCGCAGCATCGATATGAGTTCAATTTGGTTGCAATTATGTGATGATAGTGGATTGAGCGCTCGTCTGAGTCAATGAGGGCGGGTGCAGTATCGATATGAGTTCAATTTGGTTGCACTTATGTGATGATAGTGGATTGAGTGCTCGTCTGAGTCAATGAGGGCGGGCGCAGTATCGATATGAGTTCAATTTGGTTGCACTTATGTGTTGATATTGGATTGAGCGCTCGTCTGAGTTAAAGAGGGTGAGCGCAGTGTCGATATGAGTTCAATTTGGTTGCACTTATGTGATGATAGTGGATTGAGCGCTCGTTTGGGTCTATGAAGGCGGGCGCAGTGTCGAAATGAGTTCAATTTGGTTGCACTTATCTGATGATAGTGGATTGAGTGCTCGTCTGAGTCAATGAGGGCAGGCGCAGTATTGATATGAGTTCAATTTGGTTGCAATTATGTGATGGTAGTGGATTGAGCGCTCGTCTGAGTCAATGAGGGCGGGCGCAGTGTCGATATGAGATCAATTTGGTTGCTCTCATGTGATGATAGTGGGTTGAGCGCTCGTCTGTGTCCATGATGACGGGCGCATTGTCGATATGAGTTCAATTTGGTTGCACTTATGTGATGATAGTAGATTGAGCGCTCGTCTGAGTCCATGAGGGCGGGCGCAGTATCGATATGAGTTCAATTTGGTTGCACTTATGTGATGATAGTGGATTGAGAGCTCGTCGGGGTCAATGGGGGGGGGCGCTGTAACGACATAAGTTCAATTTGGTTGCACTTATGTGATGATAGTGGATTGAGTGCTCGTCTGAGTCAATGAGGGCGGGCGCAGTGTCGATATGAGATCAATTTGGTTGCACTTATGTGATGATAGTGGATTGAGCGCTCGTCTGAGTCCATGAGGGCGGGCGCTGTGTCAATATGACTTCTATTTTGTTGCACTTATGTGATGATAGTGAATTGAGCGCTCGTCTGAATCAATGAGGACGGGCGCAGTATCGATATGATTTCAATTTGGTTGCACTTATGTGTTGATAGTAGACTGAGCGCTTGTCTGAGTCAATGATGGCGGCAGTATCGATATGAATTCAATTTGGTTGTATTTGAGTTAGGATAGTGGCTTGAGCGCTTGTCTGAGTCAATGAGGGCGGGCGCAGTGTCGAAATGACTTAAATTTGGTTGCACTTCTGTGATGATAGTGGATTGAGCGCTCGCCTGAGTCCATGAGGGGGGGCGCAGTCGCAGTCTGAGTTCAATAAGGTTTCACTAATGAGATTATAGAATGAGCGCTCGTTTTACTCCTTGGGGGCGGTCGCAGTGTCGATATGAGATCAATTTGGTTGCTCTCATGTGATGATAGTGGGTTGAGCGCTCGTCTGTGTCCATGATGACGGGCGCATTGTCTATATGAGTTCAATTTGGTTGCACTTATGTGATGATAGTAGATTGAGCGCTCGTCTGGAGTCCAATGAGGGTGGGGCGCAGTAGCATTCTGAATTCAATTCGGATTCTCTAATGAGGTTATAGAATGAGCGCTCGATTTAATCCTTGGGGGCGGTAGCAGTGTCGATATGAGTTCAATTTGGTTACACTTATGTGATGATAGAGGATTGAGCGCTCGTCTGAGTCAATGAGGGTGGGCGCAGTATCGATATGAGTTCAATTTGGTTGCACTTATGTGTTGATAGTGGATTGAGCGCACGTCTGAGTCAATGAGAGCGGGCGCAGTGTCGATATGAGTTCAATTTGGTTGCACTTATGTGATGATAGTGGATGGAGCGCTCGTCTGAGTCAATTAGGGCGGGTGCAGTGTCGATATGAGTTCAATTTGGTTGCACTTATGTGATGATGGTGGATTGAGCGCTCGTCTGAGTCCATGAGGGCGGGCGCAGTATCGATATGAGTTCAATTTGGTTGCAATTATGTGATGGTAGTGGATTGAGAGCTCGTCTGAGTCAATGAGGGTGGGCGCTGTAACGACATAAGTTCAATTTGGTTGCACTTATGTGATGATAGTGGATTGAGCGCTCGTCTGAATCAATGAGGGTGGGCGCAGTATCCATTCGAGTTCAATTTGGTTGCACTTGTGTGATGATAGTCAATGAGGGCGGGCGCAGTGTCGAAATGTTTTAAATTTGTTTACACTTATGCGATGATAGTGGATTGAGCGCTCGTCTGAGTCAATGAGGGCGGGTGCAGTGTCGATATGAGTTCAATTTGGTTGCACTTATGTGATGATAGTGGATTGAGTGCTCGTCTGAGTCAATGAGGGCGGGCGCAGCATCGATATGAGTTCAATTTGGTTGCAATTATGTGATGATAGTGGATTGAGCGCTCGTCTGAGTCAATGAGGGCGGGTGCAGTATCGATATGAGTTCAATTTGGTTGCACTTATGTGATGATAGTGGATTGAGTGCTCGTCTGAGTCAATGAGGGCGGGCGCAGTATCGATATGAGTTCAATTTGGTTGCACTTATGTGTTGATATTGGATTGAGCGCTCGTCTGAGTTAAAGAGGTGAGCGCATTGTCGATATGAGTTCAATTTGGTTGCACTTATGTGATGATAGTGGATTGAGCGCTCGTTTGGGTCTATGAAGGCGGGCGCAGTGTCGATATGAGTTCAATTTGGTTGCACTTATCTGATGATAGTGGATTGAGTGCTCGTCTGAGTCAATGAGGGCAGGCGCAGTATTGATATGAGTTCAATTTGGTTGCAATTATGTGATGGTAGTGGATTGAGCGCTCGTCTGAGTCAATGAGGGCGGGCGCAGTATCGATATGAGTTCAATTTGGTTGCACTTATGTGATGATAGTGGATTGAGTGCTCGTCTGAGTCAATGAAGGCGGGCGCAGTATCGATATGAGTTCAATTTGGTTGCACTTATGTGTTGATATTGGATTGAGCGCTCGTCTGAGTTAAAGAGGGTGAGCGCAGTGTCGATATGAGTTCAATTTGGTTGCACTTATGTGATGATAGTGGATTGAGCGCTCGTTTGAGTCAATGAAGGCGGGCGCAGTGTCGATATGAGTTCAACTTGGTTGCACTTATCTGATGATAGTGGATTGAGTGCTCGTCTGAGTTAAATTTGGTTGCACTTATGTGATGATAGTGGATTGAGTGCTCGTCTGAGTCAATGAGGGCGGGCGCAGTGGCGATAATAGTTCAATTTGGTTGCACTTATGTAATGATGGTGGATTGAGCGCTCGTCTGAATCAATGAGGGCGGGCGCAGTATCCATATGAGTTCAATTTGGTTGCACTTGTGTGATGATAGTGGATTGAGCGTTCGTGTGAGTCAATGAGGGTGGGCGCAGTGTCGAAATGACTTAAATTTGGTTGCTTTTATGTGATGATAGTGGGTTGAGCGCTCGTCTGAGTCAATAAGGGCGAGCGCAGTGTCGATATGATTTCTATTTGGTTGCACATGTGTGATGATAGTGGATTGAGCGCTCATCTGAGTCAATGAGGGCGGGCGCAGCATCGATATGAGTTCAATTTGTTTGCACTTATGTGATGATATTTCATTGAGTGCTCGTCTGAGTCAATGAGGGCGGGCGCAGCATCGATATGAGTTCAATTTGGTTGCAATTATGTGATGATAGTGGATTGAGCGCTCGTCTGAGTCAATGAGGGCGGGTGCAGTATCGATATGAGTTCAATTTGGTTGCACTTATGTGATGATAGTGGATTTAGTGCTCGTCTGAGGCATTCAGGGCGGGCGCAGTATCGATATGAGTTCAATTTGGTTGCACTTATGTGTTGATATTGGATTGAGCGCTCGTCTGAGTTATAGAGGGTGAGCGCAGTGTCGATATGAGTTCAATTTGGTTGCACTTATGTGATGATAGTGGATTGAGCACTCGTTTGGGTCTATGAAGGCGGGCGCAGTGTCGAAATGAGTTCAATTTGGTTGCACTTATCTGATGATAGTGGATTGAGTGCTCGTCTGAGTCAATGAGGGCAGGCGCAGTATTGATATGAGTTCAATTTGGCTGCAATTATGTGATGGTAGATTGAGCGCTCGTCTGAGTCAATGAGGGTGGGCGCAGTGTCGATATGAGTTCAATTTGGTTGGATCAAGTGATTATAGTGGGTTGAGCGCTCGTCTGTGTCCATGATGACGGGCGCATTGTCGATATGAGTTCAATTTGGTTGCACTTATGTGATGATAGTAGATTGAGCGCTCGTCTGAGTCCATGAGGGCGGGCGCAGTATCGATATGAGTTCAATTTGGTTGCAATTATGTGATGGTAGTGGATTGAGCGCTCGTCTGAGTCAATGAGGGCGGGCGCTGTAACGACATAAGTTCAATTTGGTTGCACTTATGTGATGATAGTGGATTGAGTGCTCGTCTGAGTCAATGAGGGCGGGCGCAGTGTCGATATGAGATCAATTTGGTTGCACTTATGTGATGATAGTGGATTGAGCGCTCGTCTAAGTCCATGAGGGTGGGCGCTGTGACAATATGACTTCTATTTTGTTGCACTTATGTGATGATAGTGAATTGAGCGCTCGTCTGAATCAATGAGGGCGGGCGCAGTACCGATATGAGTTCAATTTGGTTGCACTTATGTGTTGATAGTAGATTGAGCGCTTGTCTGAGTCAATGATGGCGGCAGTATCGATATGAATTCAATTTGGTTGCACTTATGTGTTGATAGTGGATTGAGCGCACGTCTGAGTCAATGAGAGCGGGCGCAGTGTCGATATGAGTTCAATTTGGTTGCACTTATGTGATGATAGTGGATTGAGCGCTCGTCTGAGTCAATTAGGGCGGGTGCAGTGTCGATATGAGTTCAATTTGGTTGCACTTATGTAATGATGGTGGATTGAGTGCTCGTCTGAGTCCATGAGGGTGGGCGCGCGTGTCGATATGACTTTAGATTTGTTGCACTTATGTGATTATAGTGGATTGAGCGCTCGTCTGAATCAATGAGGTGGGCGCAGTATCCATTCGAGTTCAATTTGGTTGCACTTGTGTGATGATAGTTGATTTTGCGCTCGTCTGAGTCAATGAGGGCGGGCGCAACGTCGATATGAGTTCAATTTGGTTGCAATTATGCGCTCGTCTGGGTCAAAGAGGGCGGTCGCAGTGTCGATATGAGTTCAATTTTGTTGCACTTATGGGATGATAGTGGATTGAGCGCTCGTTTGAGTCAATGAAGGCGGGCGCAGTGTTGATATGAGTTCAATTTGGTTGCACTTATGTGATGATAGTGGATTGAGTGCTCGTCTGAGTCAATGAGGGCGGGTGCAGTATCGATATGAGTTCAATTTCTTTGCACTTATGTGATGATAGTGGATTGAGCGCTCGTCTGAGTCAATGAGGGCGGGCGCAGTATCGATATGAGTTCAATTTGGTTGCACTTATGTGTTGATAGTGGATTGAGCGCTCGTCTGAGTCAAAGAGGGCGGGCCCAGTGTCGATATGAGTTCAATTTGGTTGCACTTATGGGATGATAGTGGATTGAGCGCTCGTTTGAGTCATTGAGGGCGGGCGCAGTGTTGATATGAGTTCAATTTGGTTGCACTTATGTGATGATAGTGGATTGAGTGCTCGTCTGAGTCAATGAGGGCGGGTGCAGTATCGATATGAGTTCGATTTCTTTGCACTTATGTGATGCTAGTGGATTGAGTGCTCGTCTGAGTCAATGTGGGCAGGCGCACTATCGATATGAGTTCAATTTGGTTGCGCTCGTCTGAGTCAATGAGGGTGGGCGCTGTAACGACATGAGTTCAATTTGTTTGCACTTATGTGATGATAGTGGATTGAGTGCTGGTCTGAATCAATGAGGGCGGGCGCAGTGTTGATACGAGATCAATTTGGATGCACTTATGTGATGATAGTGGATTGAGCACTCGTCGAAGTCCTTGAGGGTGGGCGCTGTGTCATTTAGCACAGTAGCATTTTGAGTTTAATTTGGTTTCTCTAAGAAGATAGTAGAATGAGCGCTCGTTTGAATCATTTGGGGCGGTCGCAGTGTCGATATGAGATCAATTTGGTTGTACTTATGTGATGATAGTGGATTGAGCGCTCGTCTGAGTCCATGAGAGCGGGCACAGTAGCATTTTGAGTTCAATTTGGTTTCTCTAAGGAGATAGCAGATTGAGCGCTCGTTTGAATCATTGGGGCGGTCACAGTGTCGATATGCGATCAATTTGGTTGCACTCATATGATGATAGTGGATTGAGCAGAGCGCTCGTCTGAGTCCATGAGGGCGGGCACAGTAGCATTTTGTGTTCAATTTGGTTTCTTTAAGGAGATAGCAGATTGAGCGCTCGGTTGAATCCTTGGGGTGGTCGCAGTGTCGATATGAGATCAATTTGGTTGTACTGCTCGTCTGAGTTCATGAGGGCGGGCACAGTAGCATTTTGAGTTCAATTTGGTTTCTCTAAGAAAATAGTAGAATGAGCGCTCGTTTGAATCCTT
>NW_026941956.1:397897-429503 GCF_024139115.2 Armigeres subalbatus
CTTTGGGCGGTCGCAGTGTCGATATGTGTTCAATTTGTTTAAACTTATGGGATAAAGTGATTAGCGCTCGTCTAAGTCCATGAGGGCGGCGCAGTGTCGATATGAGTTCAATTTGTGTGCACTTATGTGTTGATAGTGGATTGAGCGCCTGTAGGAGTCCAGACGGTGGGCGCTGTGTCAATATGAGTTCAAATTGGTTGCACTTATGTGATGATAGTGGATTGAGCAATCGTTTGAGTCAATGTGGGTGGGCGCTGTGTCGATAGACTTCAATTTTGTTGCACTTATGTGATGATAGTGGATTGAGCGATCGTCTGAGTCTGCGAGGGCGGAACAGTAGCATTACGAGTTAAATTTGGTTTTCTAAGGAGATAGTATGAGCGCGCTCGTTTGAACTCTTGGCGGCTGCAGTGTCGATATGAGTTCAATTTGTTGCACTCGCGGATGATAGTGCATTGAGCCACATCTGAGTCAACGAGGTCGGGCGCAGTGTCGATATAAGATCAATTTGGTTGCACTCATGTGATGATAGGGATTGAGCGCTCTCTTAGTCCATGCGAGGCGAAGTAGCATTATGAGTTCAATTAGGTTTCTTCATGGAGATAGTAGAATGAGCGTTCGTTTGAATCCTTGGAGGCGGTCGCAATGTCGATATGAGAACAATTTGGTTAAACTTATGTTGATAGTGATTGAGTGCACTTCTGAGTCAATGGAGGGGGCGCAGTCGATATGAGTTCAATTTGTTGCACTTATGTGATGATAGTGGATTGAGCGCTCGTCTGAGTCCATGATGGTAGGCACTGTGCGATATGAGTTCAATTTGGTTGCATTTATGTGATGATAGTGGATTGAGCGCCTGTCTGAGTCCATGAGTGTGGGCACAGTAGTATTTTGAGTTCAATTTGGTTTCTCTAAGGAGATAGTGATTGAGCGCTCGTTTGAATCCTTGGGGCGGTCGTGGATGTCGCTATAAGATCAATTTGGTTGTACTGTTGTCTGAGCCCAAGAGGGCGGCACAGTAGCATTTTTAGTTCATTCAGGTTTCTAAGGAGATAGCAGATTGAGCGCTCGTTTAAATCATTGGGCGGTCATCGTCGATATGCGATCAATTTTGCTCATATGATGATAGTGGATTGAGCGCACGTCTGAGTCAATGAACGCGGGCACAGTAGCATTTTGAGTTCAATCAGGGCCTAAGAAGATAGCAGATTGAGGCTCGTTTGAATCCTTGGGCGGTCGCAGTGTCGATATGAGATCACTTGGTTGTAATGCCGTCTGAGTCCAGGAGGGGGGTGAGTAGCATTTTGATTCCATTTAGGTTCCTCTAAGGAGATAGTAGAATGAGTGCTCGTTTGAACATTGGGGCGGTCACAGTGTCGATATGCAATCAATTTGGTTGCACTCATGTGATGATAATGGATTGGCGCTCGTCTGAGTGCGCGAGGGCAAGTATGCATTTTAGTTCATTCAGGTTTCTAAGGAGATAGTAGAATGAGTGCTCGTTTGAATCCTTGGGGCGGTCACAGTGTCGATATGCGATCAATTTGTGCACTTATGTGATGATAGTGGATTGAGCGCTCGTCTGAGTCCATGAGGCGGGGCACAGTAGCATTTTGAGTTCAATTTGGTTCTAAGAAGATAGTAGAATGAGCGCTCGTTTGAATCCTTGGGGCGGTCGCAGTGTCGATATAGAGATCAATTTGGTTGTACTCATGGTGATAGTGGATTGAGCGCAGTCTGAGTCAATGAGGGCGGTCGCAGTGTCGATATGAGTTAAATGGTACCCGTGATGATAATGCATTGAGCGCTCGTCTGAGTCGCGAGGGCGGGCGCAGTATCGATATGAGTTCAATTTGTTGACTCCATGTGATGATAGTGGATTGAGCGCTCGTCTGAGTCCGGCTGGGCGACAGTAGCATTTTTAGTCAATTAGGTTTTCTCTGGCGAAGTAGAATGAACGCTCGTTTGAATCCTTTGGGGGTCGCAGTGTCGTTATGAGATCAATTTGGTTGTACTTGTGTGATTATAGTGATTGAGCGCTCGTCTGAGTCTCATGAGAGCGGGGACAGTTGAATTTTGAGTTCAATTATTTTTTTTTTATTGTCTTTATTAATGAGGTTTTCGGCCCTTGACCGTTAGGTTTCTTAGAGAGAGCAGATTGAGCGCTCATTTGAATTCTTGGGCGGTCGGAGTGTCGATATAAGATCAATTTTGTTGTACTGCTCGTCTGAGTTCAAGAGGGCGGGCACAGTAGCATTTGAGTTCATTAAGGTTTCTCTAAGGAGATAGTAGAATGAGCGCTCGTTTGAACTGGGGCCGCAGTGTCGATAAGAGATCAATTTGGTTGTACTTTTGTGAAATAGTGGATTGAGCGCAGTCTGGCTCGGCGGTCGAGGCAAAATATGTAGAAATTGCAACGATGATAATGATTGAGCGCCTGTCCGAGTTCATAGAGCGGCGGTAGCATTTTGAGTTCAATTAGGTTTCTTCATGGAGATAGTAGAATGAGCGCTCGTTTGAATCCTTTGGGCGGTCGGTGTCGATATAAGAACAATTTGTTAAGTGTTGATAGTGGGTTGAGCGCTGTCTGAGTCCATGAGGGTAGGCGCTGTGTCGATATGACTTCAATTTGTTGCACTTATGTGATGATAGTGGATTGAGCGCCGTCTGAGTCCATGAGGGTGTGGGCGATGTGTCGATATGACTTCAATTTTGTTGCACTTATGTGATGGTAGTAGATTGAGCGCACGTCTGAATCAATGAGGGCGGCGCAGTGTCTGATATGACTTCAATTTGGTTGCACTTATGTGATGATAGTGGATTGATCGCCTGTCTGAGTCAATGAGGGTGGGCGCAGTATTGATATGAGTTCAATTTGGTTGTACTTGTGTGATGATAGTGGATTGAGCCTCGTCTGAGTCCATGAGAGCGACACAGTAGTATTTTGAGTTCAATTTGGTTTCTCAAGAAGATAGTAGAATGAGTGCTCGTTTGAATCCTTGGGGCGGTCAAATGTCGATATGAGATCAATTTGGTTATACTGCTCGTCTGAGTCCGAGGGCGACACAGTAGAATTTTGAGTTCATTTAGGTTTCTCTAAGAAGATAGTAGAATGAGTGCTCGTTTGAATCCTTGGGGCGGTCGTCGATATGCGATCAATTTGCTGCACTTATGTGATGATAGTGGATTGAGCGCACGACTGAGTCAATAAGGGCGGGCAGTAGCATTTTGTGTTCATTTAGGTTTCTCTAAGGAGATAGTAGAATGAGTGCTCGTTTGAACTTTGGGGCGGTCACAGTTCGTTATGCGATCAATTTGGTTGTACTTATGTGATGATAGTGGATTGAGCACGTCTGAGTCAATGAGGCGGGTACAGTAGCATTTTGAGTTCATAGGTTTCTCTAAGAAGATAGCAGATTGAGCGCTCGTTTGAATCCTTAGGGCGGTCGCAGTGTCGATATGAGATCAATTTGGCTATGTGATGATAGTGGATTGAGCGCTCGTCTGAGTCCATGAGGGCGGGACAGTAGCATTTTGAGTTCAATTAGGTTTCTAAGAAGATAGTAGAATGAGCGCTCGTTTGAATCCTTGGGGGCGGTCGGTGTCGATATGAGATCAATTTGGTTGTACCATGTGATGATAGTGGATTGAGCGCAGTCTGAGTCAATGAGGCGGTCGCAGTGTCGATATGAGTTAAATTTGGTTGCACCCATGTGATGATAATGGATTGAGGCCGTCTGAGTCCGAGGGCGGGTGGTATCGATATGAGTCTTTTGGTTGCACTTATGTGATGATAGTGGATTTAGTGCTCGTCTTAGTCAATGAGGGCGGGCGGTATCGATATGAGTTCAATTTGGTGCACTTATGTGTTGATATTGGATTGAGCGCTCGTCTGAGTTAAAGAGGGTGAGCGCAGTGTCGATATGAGTTCAATTTGGTTGCACTTATGTGATGATAGTGGATTGAGCACCGTTTGGGCTCAGAATGGGCGCAGTGTCGAAATGAGTTCAATTTGGTTGCACTTATCTGATGATAGTGGATTGAGTGCTCGTCTGAGTCAATGAGGGCAGGCGCAGTATTGATATGAGTTCAATTTGTGCAATTATGTGATGGTAGGATTGAGCGCTCGTCTGAGTCAATGAGGGCGGGCGCAGTGTCGATATGAGATCAATTTGGTGCTCTCATGTGATGATAGTGGGTTGAGCGCTCGTCTGTGTCCATGATGACGGGCGCATTGTCGATATGAGTTCAATTTGGTTGCACTTATGTGATGATAGTAGATTGAGCGCCTCTGAGTCCAAGAGGGCGGGCGCAGTATCGATATGAGTCAATTTGGTTGCAATTATGTGATGGTAGTGATGAGCGCCTCGTCTGAGTCAATGAGGGCGGCGTGTAACGACATAAGTTCAATTTGTGCACTTATGTGATGATAGTGATGAGTGCTCGTCTGAGTCCAATGAGGGCGGGCGCAGTGTCGATATGAGATCAATTTGCTGCACTTATGTGATGATAGTGGATTGAGCGCTCGTCTAAGTCCAGAGGGTGGGCGCTGTAACAATATGACTTCTATTTTGTTGCACTTATGGATGATAGTGAATTGAGCGCTGTCTGAATCAATGAGGGCGGGCGCAGTACCGATATGAGTTCAATTTGTGCACTTATGTGTTGATAGTAGATTGAGCGCTTGTCTGAGTCAAGATGGCGGCAGTATCGATATGAATTCAATTTGTGCACTTAGTGTTGATAGTGGATTGAGCGCACGTCTGAGTCAATGAGAGCGGGCGCAGTGTCGATATGAGTTCAATTTGGTTGCACTTATGTGATGATAGTGGATTGAGCGCTCGTCTGAGCAATTAGGGCGGGTGCAGTCATATGAGTTCAATTTGTTGCACTTATGTAATGATGGTGGATTGAGTGCTCGTCTGAGTCCAGAGGGTGGGCGCTGTGTCGATATGACTTAGATTTGTTGCACTTATGTGATTATAGTGATTGAGGCCCGTCTGAATCAATGAGGGTGGCGCAGTATCCATTCGAGTTCAATTTGGTTGCACTTGTGTGATGATAGTTGATTTTGCGCTCGTCTGAGTCAATGAGGCGGGCGCAGCATCATATGAGTTCAATTTGGTTGCATATGCGCTCGTCTGAGTCAAAGAGGCGGGGCAGTGTCGATAGAGTTCAATTTTGTTGCACTTATGGGATGATAGTGATTGAGCGCTCGTTTGAGTCAATGAAGGCGGGCGCAGTGTTGATATGAGTTCAATTTGTGCACTTATGTGATGATAGTGGATTGAGTGCTCGTCTGAGTCAATGAGGGCGGTGCAGTATCGATATGAGTTCGATTTCTTTGCACTTATGTGATGATAGTGGATTGAGCGCTCGTCTGAGTCAATGAGGGCGGGCGCAGTATCGATATGAGTTCAATTTGGCACTATGTTGATAGTGGATTGAGCGCTCGTCTGAGTCAAAGAGGGCGGGCCCAGTGTCGATATGAGTTCAATTTGGTTGCTGCACTATGGGATGATAGTGGATTGAGCGCTCGTTTGAGCTGAGGGCGGGCGCAGTGTGATGAGTTCAATTTGCTGAACTTATGTGATGCTAGTGGATTGAGTGCTCGTCTGAGTCAATGTGGGCAGGCGCACTCATCGATATGAGTTCAATTTGGTTGCGTCGTCTGAGTCAATGAGGGTGGGGCTGTAACGACATGAGTTCAATTTGTTTGCACTTATGTGATGATAGTGGATTGAGTGCTGGTCTGAGTCAATGAGGGCGGGCGCGTGTTGATACGAGATCAATTTGGATGCACTTATGTGATGATAGTGATTGAGCACCTGAAGTCCTTGAGGTGGGCGCCATGTGCATAGCACAGTAGCATTTTGAGTTTAATTTGGTTTCTAAGAAGATAGTAGAAGAGCGCTCGTTTGAAACATTTGGGCGGTCGCAGTGTCGATATGAGATCAATTTGGTTGTACTTTGTGATAATAGTGGATTAAGCGCTCGTCTGAGTCCACGAGAGCGGGCACAGTAGTATTTTGAGTTCAATTAGGTTTCTCAGATAGCAGATTGAGCGCCTGTTTGAATCCTTGGGCGGTCAGTGTCGATATGCGATCAATTTGTTGCAACTCGTGATGATAGTGGATTGAGCGCTCGTCTGAGCCCATGAGGGCGGGCAGTAGCATTTTGAGTTCTATTTGTTTCAAGGAGATAGCAGATTGAGCGCTCGGTTGAACTTGGGGTGGTCGCAGTGTCGATATGAGATCAATTTGTTTGTACTGCTCGTCTGAGTTCATGAGGGCGGGCAGTAGCATTTTGAGTTCAATTTGGTTTTCTAAGAAAATAGTAGAATGAGCGCTCGTTTGAATCCTTGGGGCGGTCGCAGTGTCGATATGTGTTCAATTTGTTTAAACTTTATGTGATAAAGTGGATTAGGCGCTCGTCTAGTCCATGAGGGCGCGAGTGTCGATATGAGTTCAATTTGGTTGCACTTATGTGTTGATAGTGGATTGAGCGCGTAGGATCCGCGACGGTGGGCGCTTGAATGTTCAGATATGAGCAAGTTCAATTCTGCTTGCACTTATGTGATGATAGCGTGGATTGAGACAATTCGTTTATGAGTCGAAGGTGAGGTCGTTGCATCTTCATGTGATGATAGTGCATTGAGCCCACATCTGAGTCAACGAGGTCTGGCAGTGTCGATATAAGATCAATTTGGTTGCACTCATGTGATGATAGTGGATTGAGCGCCTGTCTTAGTCCATGAGGGCGAGCACAGAGCATTATGAGTTCAATTAGGTTTCTTCATGGAGATAGTAGAATGAGCGTTCGTTTGAATCCTTGGAGGTCGCAATGTCGATATGAGAACAATTTGGTTAAACTTATGTGTTGATAGTGGATTGAGTGCACTTCTGAGTCAATGGAAGGGGCAGTGTCGATATGAGTTCAATTTGGTTGCACTTATGTGGATGATAGTGGATTGAGTCGTCTGAGTCCAGATGGTAGGACTGTGCGAATGAGTTCAATTTGTTGCATTTATGTGATGATAGTGGATTGAGCGCTCGTCTGAGTCCATGAGGGGCACAGTAGTATTTTGAGTTCAATTTGGTTTCTAAGGAGATAGCAGATTGAGCGCTCGTTTGAATCCTTGGGCGGTCGCAGTGTCGCTATAAGATCAATTTGGTTGTACTGCTCGTCTGAGTCCATGAGGGCGGGCACAGTAGCATTTTAGTTCATTCAGGTTTCTAAGGAGATAGCAGATTGAGCGCTCGTTTGAATTATTGGGCGGTCAGCAGTGTCGATATGCGATCAATTTGTGCTCCATATGATGATAGTGGATTGAGCGCACGTCTGAGTCACAGAACGCGGGCACAGTAGCATTTTGAGTTCAATCAGGTTCTCTAAGAAGATAGCAGATTGAGCGCTCGTTTGAATCCTTGGGGCGGTCGCAGTGTCGATATGAGATCAATTTGGTTGTAGCTCGTCTGAGTCCAGGAGGGCGGCAGAGTAGCATTTTGATTCCATTTAGGTTCCTCTAAGGAGATAGTAGAATGAGTGCTCGTTTGAACTCTTGGGGCGGTCACAGTGTCGATATGATCAATTTGTGCACTTATGTGATGATAGTGGATTGAGCGCTCGTCTGAGTCCATGAGGGCGGACACAGTAGCATTTTGAGTTCAATTGGTTTTCTAAGAAGATAGTAGAATGAGCGCTCGTTTGAACCTTGGGGCGGTCGCAGTGTCGATATGAGATCAATTTGTGTACTCATGTCGGATGATAGTGGATTGAGGCGCAGTCTGAGTCAATGAGGGCGGTCGCAGTGTCGATATGAGTTAAATTTGTGCACTCATGTGATGATAATGGATTGAGCGCTCGTCTGAGTCCATGAGGGCGGCGCAGTATCATTGAGTTCAATTTGCTGCACTCATGTGATGATAGTGATTGAGCGCTCGTCTGAGTCCATGAGGCGGGCAGTAGCATTTTGAGTTCACAGGTTTCTCTAAGGCGATAGTAGAAGAACGCTCGTTTGAATCCTTTGGGGCGGTCGAGTGTCGTTATGAGATCAAATTGGGTGTACGTGTGATTATAGTGGATTGAGCGCTCGTCTGAGTCCATTGAGAGCGCAGTTGAATTTTGAGTTCAATTATTTTTTTTTGTTGTCTTTATATGAGGTTTTCGGCCCTTGACCGTTAGGGTTTCTAAGGAGATAGCAGATTGAGCGCTCATTTGAATTTTAAGGGTCGCAGGTCGATATGATCAATTTGTTGTACTGCTCTCTGAGTTCATGAGGGCGGGCACAGCATTTTGAGTTCATTAAGGTTTCTCTAGGAGATAGTAGAATGAGCGCTCGTTTGAATCCTTGAGGCGGTCGCAGTGTCGATAGTGAGATCAATTTGGTTGTACTGCTCGTCTGAGTCCATGAGGCGAGACAGTAGCATTTTGAGTTTATTTAGGTTTTCTAAGGAGATAGTAGAATGAGTGCTCGTTTGAATCCTTGGGCGGTTCACAGTGTCGATATGCGATCAATTTGGTTGCACATTATGTGATGATAGTGGATTGAGCGCTCGTCTGAGTCCATGAGGGCGGGACAGTAGCATTTTGAGTTCAATTTGGTTTCTCTAAGAAGATAGTAGAATGAGCGCTCGTTTGAATCCTTGGGGCGGTCGCAGTGTCGATATGAGATCAATTTGGTTGTACTCATGTGATGATAGTGGATTGAGCGCTCGAGTCAATGAGGGCAGGTCGCAGTGTCGATATGAGTTAAATTTGGTTGCATGTGATGATAATGGATTGAGCGTCTGTCTGAGTCCATGAGGGCGGGCGGTATCGATATGAGTTCAATTTGGTTGCACCTGTGATGAAGTGGATTGAGCGCTCGTCTGAGTCCATGAGGGCGGGCACAGTAGCATTTTGAGTTCAATTTGGTTTCTTAAGATAGTAGAATGAACGCTCGTTTGAATCCTTTGGGGGGTCGCAGTGTCGTTATGAGATCAATTTGGTTGTACTTGTGTGATTATAGTGGATTGAGCGCCTGTCTGAGTCCATGAGAGGGCACAGTTGAATTTTGAGTTCATTATTATTTTTTTTTATTGTCTTTATTAATGAGGTTTTCGGCCCTTGACCGTTAGGGTTTCTCTAAGGAGATAGCAGATTGAGCGCTCATTTGAATTCTTGGGGCGGTCGCAGTGTCGATATAAGATCAATTTTGTTGTACTGCCGTCTGAGTTCATGAGGGCGGGACAGTACATTTGAGTTCAATTTGGTTTCTAAGGAGATAGTAGAATGAGTGCTCGTTTGAATCCTTGGGGCGGTCACAGTGTCGATATGCGATCAATTTGGTTGACTAGGATGATAGTGGATTGAGCGCTCGTCTGAGTCCATGAGGCGGGCACAGTAGCATTTTAGTTCAATTTGGTTTCTCTAAGGAGATAGTAGAATGAGCGCCTTTGAATCCTTGGGGGCGGTCGATATGAGATCAACGGTTGTACTTTGTGATAATAGTGGATTGAGCGCAGTCTGAGTCAATGAGGGTCGCAGTGTCGATATGAGTTAAATTTGGTTGCACTCATGTGATGATAGATTGAGCGCCTGTCTGAGTCCATGAGGGCGGGGACAGTAGCATTTTGAGTTCAAGGTTTCTTCATGAGATAGTAGAATGAGCGCTCGTTTGAACTCTTGGGGCGGGTCGCAGTGTCGATATTAACAATTTGGTTAAATGTTGATAGTGTGAGCGCTCGTCTGAGTCCATGAGGGTAGGCGCTGTGTCGATATGACTTCAATTTGGTTGTGCCTGATGAGTGGATTGAGCGCTCGTTGAGTCCATGAGGGTAGGCGCTGTCGATATGACTTCAATTTTGTTGCACTTATGTGATGGTAGTAGATTGAGCGCACGTCTGAATCAATGAGGGCGGCGCAGTGTCGATATGACTTCAATTTGGTTGCACTTATGTGATGATAGTGGATTGATCGCTCGTCTGAGTCAATGAGGCGGGCGCAGTATTGATATGAGTTCAATTTGTTGTACTTGTGATGATAGTGGATTGAGCCTCGTCTGAGTCCATGAGGAGCGGACACAGTAGTATTTTGAGTTCTAATTTGGTTTCTAAGGAGATAGCAGATTGAGCGCTCGTTTTAACTCTTGAGGCGGTCGCAGTATCGATATGAGATCAATTTGGCTATACTGCTCGTCTGAGTCCATGAGGGCGAGACAGTAGAATTTTGAGTTCATTTAGGTTTTCTAAGAAGATAGTAGAATGAGTGCTCGTTTGAATCTTGGGGCGGCTCAGTGTCGATATGCGATCAATTTGGTTGCATTATGTGATGATAGTGGATTGAGCGCTCGCCAAGTCCATGAGGGCAGGCACTGTGTCGATACGACCTCCATTTGGTTGCAATTCTATGGATTATAGTGGATTGAGCGCCGTCTGAGTCCATGAGAGCGGGCAAGTAGTATTTTGAGTTCTATTTGGTTTCTCAAGGAGATAGTAGATTGAGCGCCTGTTTTAATCCTTGAGGCGCCTTGAGGAGGTCCTTGTGTCGATAAGAGATCAATTCGGTTGAACTGCTCGTCTGAGTGCATGAGGGCGGGCACAGTAGAATTTTGAGTTCTTTAGTTTCTCGAGATAGTAGAATGAGTGCTCGTTTGAATCCTTGGGGTGGGCGCAGTGTCGATATGAGTTCAATTTGGTTGCACTTATGGATGATAGTGGATTGAGCGCTCGTCTGAGGCCATGAGGGCGGGCACAGTAGCATTTTGAGTTCAATTGAGTTTTCTAACGATAGTAGAATTGTAACGCGATGTGGCTTTTTTGAATAATTTATTGATTTGCCCAAAGCTTCAGACGTTTTTATCTTTTAGCAAAATCATTTGTAAATATATTATGAAATTAAATTATTATTTTTAATTAATAAATAGCTTTGACGTTTTTATCCTTTTAAGTAAAATATCATTAAAATGAGTTGAAGCTTAATTATTAGTAATAAATTATTTTATGCTTTAGTTTTGTTGTTGTATTATTAGATATATTTGAATTAATTAGTTTTGATGTTTTTCTTTTTAAGCAAAATAATGCTTGAAGTCGTCAAGTCGGCTTGACGATTCCAGTCCAAAGCGAGACCATAATATTATCAGTATTTGCCCTGACTATTTGACTGTCTCTGGTGAGGAAATATTTCGAGGGTTTGCGTCTCGGCTAAGTGGTATACTGTTTCAGTGAGTGCAGTAATGGCTCCTGAAACTAGATAGCTCTTTTCAACCATTTGCTCGATCCTGGAAGGCGCCAAATTGATATCGCCATTTGAATCTTTGTACATAAACAGCAATTGTCCTTCAAGGTTTCTTGAAGGTAGAAATCCTTAAGCTCGTTCATTTTCGCTCGCACTAGAGGAAGAGAAGCATCGCGGTTTCCAAGTTCCGAAGAATTTAAAGTATTTCTACAAAAGTGAAACGTGTTCTTCAAAGTTTGCAGAAGGTAATATGAGAACAGTGGTGTAAAGTGAAGTGCTTGAAGCAAAATCTTTTGGTCTTCCAGATAGCTGCTTATTTCGGTCAGTGTCTGACACTTTCGCGATTCTTCCATTTGTCGGAAGCAATACGTAACTGAACGAAGCACACTTGATTGGCCGATCCCAAGTGCGCAAACTGTGGCGACAAACATCGGGCCACCACAAAGGGCTGCCCAAAGCGAGCCGAGTTCCTGGAAATCCGGAAGAAGGCTTCCACCAGGACCATTCCGAAGAAGAACCGTGTTCCTGTAATCAACGAGGTGAACTTTCCAGCCATCCCGGCTCCCCGTCGTGTGATTCCGTTACTCCCACCGCTACAGCCGCACAAGCGACTGGCAGCGGCAGCTACATCGGTCCAAGCTCCAGCATCGTCGGCACCATCCACCAGCGAATGGCCCCCGCTTCCTCCTCCTGGGTTCCGTCGGCAGTCGGAGAACGAAGCCGTCGCACCGGAAGAATCTGCCCCGCTGTACACTCCGGAGCAACTGATGCCGATCTTCGCGCAGCTCGCCACTCGACTGCGCGGCTGCAAACCCGATTCGACCAGATCTTCACACTTGGCATGTTCATCATTGAAAATGGCTGCTAGGGTGGGCCTGGTCAACTGGAACGCTTGCTCGCTAAAGAACAAAACAATCGAGCTGAAGAATTTCCTTGAGGAGAAGGAAATAGACATGGCGCTCATCACCGAAACGCACCTAAAACCGGAGGTGAACATCAACATCCCGGACTTCCGCATCGTGCGACTCGACCGACCGACCAGGGGAGGTGGTGTGGCCATCGCTCTTCGCTACAACATCAACTGTCGTCTGCTTCCAAGCTTCCAGCTCAGTGTCATCGAGGTCATCGGTGTCGAAATCACCACTTCGGTCGGCACAATCGCGCTCATCGCGGCGTACTGTCCAACGCAAGCCAAAGCCGGCGATGGATCATCGGCTGCCCTTCGAGGGACATCGTCAAGCTGACGCGGAGGCAAGGCCAGTATATCATTGCCGGCGACTTGAATGCCAAACATCAAGCCTGGGGCAACAGTCGCGGCAATCGAAACGGCACCATCTGGAGCAACGACATGGAGGAAGGCCACTACACGATCCTGAGCCCGGATTCCCGCACTCGGCTGAGTCGGTCCGGTGCCCACGCAACGCTCGACCTCTACATAACAAACCTGAGTGACCACGTCTCGCAGCCGGTTGTATACCAGGAGCTCAGTTCGGATCACTATCCGGTGGTGGCGGAACTGGGCTCCTCGGTCAATCGGCACCAGCAGTTACGGCGGAACTACCACCGAGTGAACTGGCAGCGGTTCCAGCAGTGCGTCGATAACACCGTCGACTACGAGGTGCGTCCGGAGACGCCGGAAAGTATCGACCGCCAGCTGTGCGCTATCGAGGAGGTGATCACGGCGGCCCGAGAGCAACACGTACCGACGGCTCGGCAGGTAAGCAACTCCTTAAACATCGATACACTCACCAAAGATTTGATTCGATTTCGGAATGTCACTCGCAGGCAGTTTCAGCGTACTGGACTGCCTGAGCTTAAGGCACGCTGCAATCGAATCACAAAAATTATCAAGGCCAGAATGGTGGACCTCAAAAATAACGACTTCTCGAATAAGATCCGCACTCTCCCAGATTATGCTAAGCCGTTCTGGAAAATGACTAAAATTCTAAAATCCAAGCCTCGGCCTATTCCACCTTTGATCCCACTAGACAATAATGGCTCTAAGGATCGCTTGATAACTCCTGCAGAGAAGGTCGCTGAAATAGGTCGTCACTTCGTCAGCTTACACAATCTTGGGCAGAACATCGTCAGTCCACACGAAGCAGCCGTCAACGAGCATGCTAACAACATCCATTTGATTCCCAACGACTTCTCGGAGGAGTTGGAGATCTCAGCTGACGAATTGACGGCCTATATCAAATCATCGAAGAATATGAAGGCCCCATGCTTCGACAGCATCCTGAATCTCGAGCTCAAACACATGAGTGCTCCGTTCTTTGAGCACCTCTCGCTGATCTTTAATCAGTGTCTCCGGCTCAGCTACTTCCCATCGTCCTGGAAGTCAGCGAAAGTCATCCCCATCCGGAAGCCTGGGAAGGATCCTTCCTCCCCCAAAAGTTATCGACCCATCAGCCTTTTCTCAGGGTTATCCAAGCTATTCGAAAAAGCTATTCATCATCGGTTACTTGAGTCTGCCGAAAATCTCAACATCTTGCTCGAGGAACAGTTTGGTTTCCGACGCGGTCGGTCAACTGTACACCAACTGACCCCAGTTACCAACGTCCTCAGACGGAACAAGTTTGTCTCGAAAACATCCGCCATGGCCTTACTCGATGTCGAGAAGGCATTTGACAAGGTATGGCATGATGGCCTGGTGTACAAACTACAACGCTACAATCTTCCCAGCTACCTGGTGAAAATCATCAACAATTACCTGTCGGCAAAGACATTCGGGGTCTCAATCAGCGGAGCGAGTTCCAATGCGCACAACATCGTCGCAGGCGTCCCCCAGGGCAGTATCCTCGGGCCCCTGCTTTTCAATCTGTTCACCTCCGACATGCCAGAACCTCCAGAAGTCGGCATTCTGTCTCTGTTCGCAGATGACACATCCATCGTCTACAACGGTAGAGTGATCAGAGCGCTAGTGGCAAAACTCCAACGAGGCCTGGATGCCTTGACAGAGTACCTCACCAGCTGGAAGATCTGTATCAACGCGGCGAAGACCCAGGTCATCATTTTCCCCCACTCCAAATCCCCTGAACTTGTTCCGCCTGGGGACTGTAAAATCATCCTCAATGGCACGACTGTGGAATGGGCCAATGAGGCCGACTACCTTGGCTTGACCCTCGACAGCAAGCTTATTTTCAGGCAGCAGGTTGACAAAACGGTGACAAAGTGTAACGTCTTGTTGAAACTACTGTACCCTTTGATCAACCGCCGGTCGTCATTGTCCCTGAAAAATAAGCTTGCTGTCTACAAGCAAATCATCCTCCCTGTGATCGAATATGGCATGCCGGTCTGGGAGAGCTGCGCAAAAACCCACCACCTCAAACTTCAACGGGTCCAAAACAAATTCCTGAGGATGATCCTCAACACCCCTCCCAGGACAAGAACATCCGAGGTCCACCGTCTGGCCGGAATAAAAACGAACAGTGGGTAATGTCTGTGACATAACCGCTAAGTGGACGTAGGACTTGACTTGACCATGCCTTTAAGATACATAATATGTCCAAATTTCTCACATCAACTATTTTGGATAAATAATCGGCGTTGCATACCATTCCTTGGCAAAATCTTCTCATCAAACCGACACAGAAATCAAATCTACCTCGAACAAGAATCATAAAAAAAAATTCAGGAAGTATCTGTCCGGTCACGAAATATTAGCCTCGATAGTGGCAACCTTCCCACTGAAGGACTGCCTGAAATAAACCAAAAGTTGGCTCAGTAGGGGATTTAGACTGTATCTAATAATATCTAGTAATTATTATTCCTTCATGCGAGTTGCGTCGTACTTTGGACAGCTAGGAATCTGCAAAAAAACCGAAGAAAGTATCCCAGAACACATCCACTGCAGCAGTGAAGAAGATTCCGAGCTTTTCTACTGGCATCCATAGACGTAAGCGAGAAGCTGCCGTCAAACCCCCTAAAGGTTTTGAGAGAAAACGCGTGTGTAAGTTAGCTGAAACGAACTGCACCAGCTGGTGCAGCCCTGTAAGTTGCATTAATTTGACTTCTATGCTGGCTTGAGGTCTCCAGTTGACCTTGCGAACAAAGGTCCAGAAACCGGAGATGGCGAGTTCGATTCTCGATCCATTCTCGACACCCCGAGCATAGTGTATCCATTGTATTTGTCACACAAGATACATACTCAATACTCATGCAATATCGGGCATATAAAGCTTTCAATTAATAACTAAAACAATGCTAATAGATTACTTTAAAAAGCAGGCCAAGTTCCAGTTGGAATGTAGTGCTATGGAAGAAGAAGCTTGCGATACACTTACGAGATTGACTGATTCACCGAAACCTAAACTGCTAAATATTATTATTATTGCTAAACTGTTAGCAAGTTTGCAATACTAAATATTATCATACCTAAATATTGTAACACACTGGAGTCAGTTTTTACGCGGAGGATTTGGGCCGCGTGAATTAAAACAACGTAAAAACCGCGTAAATCCCAAAATGTGTCTGAATGAGCCATGGAAATCCCGAAATTCTAGTGAAAACAAAATCGCATAAAAAGCGAATAGTGTACAAAAGTCGCGTAAAGATTACTTCAGTGTACGCTGTGAAGTGAAGCGTTGACTCTTTCTTGATCGAATGGTCCAAAAAAATTGAAAATCCATCGAGAAACGGCTGAGATATTAACGATCAAAGTCTATCATATTTTCGTGACGTTTTTTGATTTTTCGAAAACGTAAAGTGTACCCCAATATAGAAAAGACAGACGTAGTTCTACGTCAAAAAATGAAATTCCACATAAATTTCCGGGGAACCTGTAGTAATCGATAGGTGATATAAACTACTAAACTACTTATAATATTACACTTATACATAAATCACAGTAGTCATTGACATTAGACATTTATAGTTGTGACATGACAGACAATATGTAAGATCATTCTGAATAAACCGTCAAACAAATAAGACGTGTATTACTTCTGCTCGCTACATATCAGAAGTGGGATAATCAACTCGAACGTCCCTGAACAGCTGTCGAATATTTCAATGTCGGAGGATTTCGGAAATATTTTTCCTCTTCCGGTAGTAGAAAACCAATCCGATTTGCGGAGTTCAAGGTCTAGCGTTCGTTTTGAAAACATGACTGGAGAGCAAGCATCAAGATTTGTATGTCCAGATGTATTAGATAAAACCAGAACATCAAGTATTGGCTTGAAACTGAGTGAAATTTGCGAATTTCTTCCATATTTTTCTGGAAATGGAGATGAAAATGTGGAGCACTTTATCAACTCTGTACAATACATGAAAAATCAATTTCACATTGAAACTGAAGTACTGAAGTTGTTCGTTTTTCATCATTTACGAGGGAATGCCCAGAGATGGATGGTGTCGTATCCAAATCGCTTCGCTATGAATCTATCTGAATTTCTCAACCTTCTGGAAGTAACGTTTTCTGTAACTAAGAGTACAATTACATTGCGGAAAAACTGGAGCTTCGAAGATGGAAAAGTTACGAAACATTTCAAGACTACTACATTGCTAAACGAATTCTCGCTTCACCATTGAACCTGGCGAAGTGGAGTTAATCGAATACATTATTGAAGGAATTCCAAACATACAGTTGAAAAATTTCGCTAAGATGTCAGGATTTTCGTCAGCCACTACACTTCTTCAAGCATTTTCATCAATAAGGCTTCCATCGGATTTCAAGAACCTAACGTGCTTCAACTGTAAATCTCCGGGTCATATTGCAGCCAACTGTCCCAAAAAGAATGCACGTATCTATGAGGATGGCAATCGTTTGGTCTACCCTAGGCGTGGACATATGGAGCGGCACTGTAAGATTGGAATCGTAAAAAATCATCAAGATGACAAAACTAAAGACTTAGTAGACAACGGACTGGTAGATATACACTTTTCAAATTTAAACGTTACATTTAGAGCATTGTTCGACACAGGAAGCCCGGTTTGTCTGATACGTCTTGGTTTAACAAAGAAAAGCAAGATATATGAATATAAAAGTAGCATCTCATACAAGGGTATCGGAGGAACCAGGCTAAATATTGTGGGTTGTTTAGTAGATGATGTATTAATTCAAGGTATCTCAATGAAAATTGAATTTTTAATCATCCCCGATTCAGTAATGTCCTCGTATGACGTTATTATTGGTAGAAATGTTATTATGCAGCCCGGAATGCGCACAATCATAGAAAATGGTTGGATTAAAATTTTTAAAGCACCGGTTTTTGAAAGCGCACATATTGTACAAAAGAACGAAGTAATTGAGACTGTGAGTACCATCGATTTTCAAAAAATTCTGGAAAATACAGGTGATATTGGTAACGATCATTTGGAAAATTTACAGTTTATTATCAAGAAATTTTATTTTGAATATGTACGACCTGTGAGACCACAAATTGATTATGAAATGAAAATAATTTTAAAATCTGGAGCACCCTTTCATTTCAAGCCCAGAAGACTTTCACAAAATGATAAAGAAAAAGTTGATATTAAAATAAATGAACTGTTAAAGTCTGGAATAATACGAGAAAGCGATTCTCCTTTTGCAAGTCCAATAGTTATCATTCCGAAGAAAGATGGAGACATCAGGCTATGTGTAGATTATAGAAAGCTTAACAAAGATACTTTTCGTGATAATTATCCACTTCCCTTAATAGAAGATATTTTTGATAAATTAAAAGGAAAGAAAATATTTTCAATTTTGGATTTAAAATCTGGTTTCCATCAGATCAAAATTTCTGCAGAATGTACTAAATTCACATCATTTGTAACTCCTAATGGCCAATATGAATACACTCGCGTTCCATTCGGGCTTTGCAATGCACCTGCTGTTTTTCAACGCTTCATAAATAGAATTTTCAAACCGTTAATAGATGAGGGAAAGATTTGTGTTTATATTGACGATGTTTTAATTGCTTCTCAAAGTATTGAAGAACATTTGGAAACATTACAACAAGTTCTTAAAATATTAAGTAATAATTTATTGGAGCTTAATTTTGACAAATGCAAGTTTTGTTTGGATGAAATTGAATATTTAGGGTACATTATAAATCAATTTGGACGCCAACCTAGCAAATCTCATGTTGAATCTGTATTGCAATTTCCTACTCCTAAAAATGCTAAAGATGTACAAAGGTTTTGACGTAGGACTTACGTCTCTCTTTACTATACCGGGTGTCATTTCAAATTTTTTAAATCGACCGCGTTACGCTGTGTTGAAAGATTTCAAACGTAAATAGCTTTTGCCCTATTGAACAGTTTTCTGCAGTTAACCACTCAATCAACAGCTTTCAAGTATGCCTTTCATATTCATGCTTGATAATATCCGAAAACTTGTTTCAATAGGCCCAAAACTGTTTTCAAAGCAAAATATTGAATTCACGAGAACCTATAAATATGAGTACCGCATCATTCTTGCATCATTCCATTGCCACGCTCGATTGGTGCAGACGTCAGCGAATGAGCTCTCGCTAGGTCAGGAAGGCATAAAAAAGCGCAGCACGATTTTTTTCCTCTCAATCTGACCCTGAGATCTGACAAGAACAGGCAAAGCAACCACAGCATCGCCAGAACTTTTGAAGTGTTGCTCCATCGTCTCAGCCACGCAATCGCAAACTTAAGCTTTCTCAAGAGCAAGGCAGAATCGTCAGCATCATCGGCATTTTCGGTCCGGCATTGTCGAGGCCACCGCACAAAGGAGAAGCCTACCGGACAGTAAGCGCGGCTCGGCGGTGTGACGATAGACTGTCAATGACAACACTGAACAAGATGAATTATTGACAGTGGCTGATTTTCTACCCGCCACTTCCACAGCCAGGCGCTATCGTATATACGCAAATAGCCGGCATGAGTTAACCTCCAGAAATTGATATGGCGAAAGACATCTAACGCGGGTTTTCTCAAAATTAGGAACTTTTCATGAAAAACTATATGGTACCGGTTATGATGGATGGTGTTCGCTAGTACGCCTACCAAATATTTTTTTGATTAAGGTGCTTAAATTTGAGAAATCGAACCTTAGATGCCTTTCGCCACACTGCTTTCAGAAAGTTAACTTCTAGTGTGCCCCTGTACGTTCAAAGTGGACGATTCATTGATCAAGTTTTCTACGATCTCAAGTTTTCAAGATCTACTAAAGAGTTTTTCGCAGTAGAATCGTTTTAAAAATTTAATTAGCTTGTGTGACAACCCTTCGGGATGGAAGTTGTGCTTGGGTGCCAATCCAATATTCTAGAGATAAAATTTTATGCGTGATTTTCATAAATTGCGTCAAAACTAACAGTGGATAATTTTTCTGATTTAACCGCGAAGTGGACGAAGGACTTCGCTTGACCATGCCTTTAAAGACTCATAATATGTCCAAATCTCTCACATAATCTAATTTGGATAAAAAAAAACGCCGATAACAGCTCAAACATTAATAAACTATCAATCGATTTTTCATCAAATGTTGGATTTTTTGGCATTGATAAAAAAATATGTAGATAAACATTGTTTCCGGGTGTTTCCTTCCTTCTACTACTAACAATGTTGTCTCAGAAAAGAACACGTACTTCCCACCTGAACTGCAATTATAAGCTCGCTTGCCCGGCTTATTGGCCTGTATCAAGCGAAAAGTCCCGTTAGGAAATAGACGCCAGCAGCGAGCAACAAGCGTAAAAAAGAAGAAACCCTTCTCGAACGCGTTGATGATGATGACGCTTTGGCTGACAAAGAAGCGGGATACAAGACACTAGCTGATTGGCCAAGAGATAGCCAATTGGGAAGCAGAGAAGATTCAAAATTAAGTAGGTATAAAAGAAAAGTGCTAGAAATTCGCGGTTATTTGGAAAGATCGTTTTCTTACGTTTTGCACTTAGCCGAAGCAAACAGCCTTTTTTGAGGCTCTAAGAGTTAGAAATAATGTTCTTCAGTCGTTATCGCACGCATTAGGAGGCCCTTCAGTGGAGGGGCTGAGATACAGTCTACATCCCCTGCTGAGCCAACTTGTGGCTTATTTCAGGCAGTCCTTCAGTGGGAAGGTTGCCACTGTCGAGGCTAATATTCCGTGACCGGACAGATACTTCCTGAATTTTGACGTAGGACTTACGTCTCTCTTTACTATACCGGGTGTCATTTAAAAATTTCTAAATCGGCCGCGTTACGCTGTGTTGAAAGATTTCAAACGTTAATAGCTTTTACCCTAGTGAACAGATTTCTGCAGTTAACCCCTCAATCGACAGCTTTCAAGTATGCCTTTCATATTAATGCTTGATAATATCCGAAAACTTGTTTCAATAGGCCTAAAACTGTTTTCAAAGCAAAACATTGAATTCACGAAAACCTATAAATATGGGTACCGCACCATTCTTGCATCATTCCATTACCACGTTCTGATTGGTGCAGACGTCAACGAATGAGCTCACGCTAGGTCTGCTAAGAAGGCATAAAATAGCGCAGCGCGAATTTTTCCTCTCAATCTGACCGAAACAGGCAAAGCAATAACAGCAGCGCATCGTCGGCATTTTTGAACGGTTGCATCATCGTCTCAGCCACGAATTCACAACCCTAAGCCTTTTTAAGAACAAGGCAGAATCGCCAGCATTCCAGGTAAGCATCATCGGCATTTTCAGCCCGGCATTGTCGAGAAGCCAACAGTAAGCGCGGCATGGCGGTGTGTGACGATAGAGTGTCGACGACAACACTACTGATCAAGTTTTCTCGGCCGATGGCAGCAGCGGTTAAGCGTTTGGTATTCCTGCAGACATCGATTCATAATGTTTTAAACAATCATAAACTCCCAGTTGAACCGCTCAAGAGGAAATTTACATCTAACATTGTGAATGGATCTTTTCAGAACCACTAATATACTCACTTAAGAGTTTTTCGCAATAGAATCATTTTGAAAATGTAGTACAATCAACTAATTAGAGAGCGTTTGTGTGACAATTTTATTAATTCGCGTTCATGACGATGAATTGTTACAAAATTCTGTCTTCCTCGCTCACGACAAAAGAAAACGCGTTTCTTATTCTAAGATCTCAACGAAATTTTGACGTAGGACTTACGTCTCTCTTTACTATACCGGGTGTAATTTCAAAATATTCAAATCGACCGCGTTACGCTGTGTTGAAAGATTTTAAACGTTAATAGCGTTCGTCTCAGTGGACGAATTTCTACGGTAAGCCCCTCAATCGACAGATTTCAAGTATGCCTTCCATGTCCATGCTTGATAAGACCCGAAAAACTTGTTTCAATAGGCACGAAACTGTTTTCAATGAAAAAATTGAGATCAAGGGAACCTATAAATATGGGTACCGCATAATTCTTGCATCATTCCATTACCACGTTCTGATTGGTGCAGACACCAGCGAATGAGCAGCCGCTGGGTCTGCCGAGAAGCCATAAAATAGCGCAACGCGATTTTTTCCTTTCATTCTGACCGGGACAAGCGAAGCAACTGCATCATCGATGGAACAGCACTTTTAGTAGGGAATGAAGTCTGCACCTACCGCTTTTTCGGCTCGTCACCATCGAAGCGACCATCATCATCCGAAACCTAGCCAGCACATCAGCAGTCCACCCTACAGACCCGACAAAGCAGCAATGCTGAGCAGATACCGGCAGCAGCAGCAGAGTCGAGCCGAAACCGGCCGGCATCGGTGCTGAGCCGAGACAGGCTGAAGAAAAGCCACATGATGCATCATGTATGTCCAAAAAACAAACGGTTCTTCCGAGAGCCAATAATAGAGATCAATATCAATGCTTTCAATACCCTTCGGGATAGAAATTGTACTTGGGTGCCAAATCCAATATTCTAGAGATAAAAATTTTATGCGTGATTTTCATAAATAGCGTCAAAACTAACAGTAGATATTTTTTTCTGATTTAACCGCGAAGTGGACGAAGGACTTCGCTTGACCATGCCTTTAAAGATTCATAAGATGTCCAAATCTCTCACATAATCTCATTTGGATAAAAAAACACCTCAAACATTAATAAACTATCAATCGATTTTTCATCAAATGTTGGATTTTTTGGCATTGATCAAAAAATATCTAGATAAACATTGTTTGCTACTGACCGCACACAAAGCGAACGTGACTGAATGATCGTCCCATGTTACCAATTCTAAATCTTATCACCCGAAATCCCATGTCCGGGTGTTTCCTTCCTTCTACTTCTAACAATGTTGTCTCAGAAAAGAACACGTACTTCCCACCTGAACTGCAATTCTAAGCTCGCTTGCCCGGCTTATTGGCCTGTATCTAGCGAAAGGTCCCGTTAGGAAATAGACGCCAGCAGCGAGCAACAAGCGTAAAAAAGAAGAAACCCTTCTCGAACGCGTTGATGATGATGACGCTTTAACTGACAAAGAAGCGGGATATAAGACACTAGCTGATTGGCCCACCAATTGGGAAGCAGAGAAGATTCAAAATAAGGTATAAAAGAAAAGTGCATTCGCTCGCAGAGCATTCAGTCTTTTTTATACCATCACTAGAAATTCGCGGTTATTTGAAAAGATCGTTTTCTTACTTTTTGCACTTAGCCGAAGCAAACAGCCTTTTTCAAGGCTCTAAGAGTTAAAAATAATGTTCTCCTTCAGTCGCTATCGCACGGATTAAAAGGCCCTTCAGTGGAAGGACTGAGATACAGTCTACATCCCCTGCTGAGCCAACTTGTGGTTTATTTCAGGCAGTCCTTCAAACGAAGGGATAGGAACCGGGAGCGGTTGCTGTTGCACAACAATTTGCGACTGTTGGGCACCCGACGGTTGGACGGGAGTGACTTGCGGGGTTGCGGATTCTATTAGAGCTTCCACCATCGTAGCGGTTTCCATATGGTGGTACTCAAACTGGATGTACGTTGCGTCATTGTCGTCTAGCTTCTCTGGCGGCAGCATTGCGGTAATTTGGTGGTGGAAGTTGAGATACTCCTGGAAGTGAGACTCCAAATTCTTCACATATACCCTCAGCTGGGCGAGGGTAAATTGAACAACACCGGCTTCTTCGACATCTTCAACTGCTTTCCGGATCCTGGTCACTTTGGCCTTCGCTTGGCCACGGAGGTGCACAAGTGTTTTCAGCTCCGCCATTTTGTCGTTAGCACTTTTCTGGGGCGTGTGCTTCAACGACATTTATGCACAACACACTCACTTCACTACTTTACTGTCCTTTTTCTTCGCCCCAAGCGGGCACACACACACAACTGTACTGTCTTGGCCGAAACTTGTTCGGACGTATTTCAAATTTTCACTTAACTTGCGCGACTGTACTTTCGGAACGCGAAAGCCGCCGACCGGATGGTCGATTCACGGCGGAACTACTTGATTCTCTACCAGAGCCACTGAGGAAACTTTCAACTGCAACTGCAAGGCACCGATGCTGCTATCCGGTTCGGTTTGGACCAAACAATGTGCGGTGCACAACGTCACGAATGAGACGGAAACGGACCCAACAATGTGCGGTGCACAACGTCAAAAACGGAAACGGGAAACGGACTCTTCCTTCCGGGGGTGCAGTCAAAAATTTGCTACTGGCTAACACTCAACAGGCCAGAGAACAACATGTAATCCATGTGCAAGGCGAACCGATATCCACGAAAGATTACCGGAAGGGTCTTATAATGGATCGGCTCGCTGGGATACAATGTTGTTTCTTGTTGAGGCTCCAGCAACGGGGATCTTGACTGAGGAAAACAACAGATTGTCCGTGTGCAGTCGAAACGGTGTCCACATTAGATTACCACTGGTGAGGTCTAATGTGGATCGTATCGAACGGACAATTCTTGACTGTTTTTATTCCTCCAACGATGCTCCGATGAGCGGCAGAACGGGTGGACTGTATGGTAGTGGATCAGCAGCAGCAATCGGTTCTCTTGCAGCAGCGCAGTAGAAACTGGATCTGGATGGTGGTCTGGTAGCAGAATAAAACTCCGGGTTCGCTTTTCCTCTCGATGTATATTCGTTGACAGTCAAATACAAAATTCAAAAATTGCACGAAAGTGCCTGGTTATTTATAGTTAAATTGTTTGAATGTGTGTGTCAGATGGACATTAAACTAATCTCCAAGCTCCACCCATTACCATGGCAACGCCAATACAACAAAACCTAACTGTTCCTGGTGGGCAGAGCTTGCTTTGTTAATTGCAAGATTGAATTCAAATTTATTTTTTGTTTTCGATTTAAGGGAAAGGTACTATTTTAATGTACATCTATAGACTAAACTAATCATAGGTTCGAATCAATTATCGCAAATTTCATACATATAGATAACACACAAAAGTATAAACAAAAATTACACGTTCGGAACCGAACAGCCACTGTCGAGGCTAATATTTCGTGACCGGACAGATACTTCCTGAATTTTTTGATGATTCTTGTTCGAGGTAGATTTGATTTCTGTGTCGGTTTGATGAGAAGATTTTGCCAAGGAATGGTATGCAACGCCGATTATTTATCCAAAATAGTTGATGTGAGAAATTTGGACATATTATGTATCTTGAAGGCATGGTCAAGTCAAGTCCTACGTCCACTTAGCGGTTATGTCATAGACATTACCCACTGTTCGTTTTTAGGTCTTACAAGTTATTTTCGAAAATTTATTCAAAATTTTGCTGTGATAGCAAGACCGCTTTATAATTTGCTGAAAAAAGATTCGAAATTTGTATTTGGTGATTCTGAGAAGAATTCATTTTTGCAACTAAGAGATAAACTTGCATCTGCTCCTATATTGGCGCTATATGATGCAAAGGCAGAAACACAATTACATTGTGATGCCAGTTCTTTCGGATTTGGTGGAGTTTTAATGCAAAAACAAACAAATGGAAATTTTCACCCTATTAGCTTTTTCAGTAAGAAAACGGATGATTTTGAGTCAAAATTACATAGCTTCGAATTGGAAACACTTGCAGTTATACATGCAATAAAACGATTTCATGTATATTTATCAGGAATAAAATTCAAAGTGTATACCGATTGCAGCGCATTAGCTCAAACTTTGGCGAAAAAAGAAATCAATCCAAAAATCAGTCGTTGGGCTTTGTTTCTAGAAAATTATAATTACAGTTTAGAATTTAGAGATGGAATCAAAATGCGCCATGTAGACGCTTTGAGTAGAATGTCGATGAGTGAAGGAAAAGTACTACCACCATGTAATGATAAAAATGCAGATAATTCTATAAAAGTTGTTAATTTGCTGGATACTGAAGATATAGAACGAAATGTTATCTTAGCTCAAGAACAAGATGAAAAACTTAAAAATATCAAAACACATCTTGAAACGCATACATTTCCAAATTTTGAGATGAAAAATGGAATTTTATTTAGAAAGGAAAATAATACGCTTCTATTAGTTATTCCGAAAGCAATGATTGACAATATTATTAAAATGTGTCATGATGATATGGGACATATTGGAATTGAGAAAACGATGATACAAATAAAAACTTTTATTGGTTTTCTAATATGAAGAAATTCGTTAAAAAGTATATAAACAACTGCCTAAGCTGCATTTTTTACAGTCCGTCTAATACAAAGAAAGAAGGATTTTTGAAAATCATCGATAAAGGTGATACGCCTTTCGATACTATACATATTGATCATTACGGTCCGATACAGTTGAGATCATCTAAAGGATTTAAATATATTTTAGTAGTAATTGACGCCTTTACAAAGTTTGTTAAATTTTACCCAACTAAAACTACAAATACAGAAGAAGTTTTGAAAAGTTTATCATTGTACATAAATCATTACAGTAGACCAGCAAGAATAATTTCAGATAGAGGAAGCTGTTTTACCTCTGAGAAATTTAGAAATTTTTGTAGAATTAATTTGATTGAACATGTAAAAACTGCTGCGTATACTCCGGAAGCCAATGGACAAGCTGAAAGAATTAATAGGACGCTAACGCCAATGCTTGCCAAGTTATTGAATGATACTGACAAAAATGGGATTTATTGTTACCTAGTGTAGAATTTATATATAATAACACCTTTAATAGATCAATTAAAAATTATCCAAGTGTTCTATTATTTGGAAAACAGCAGAAGCATTCTAATATAGTTGAACATAATTTAGAAAGTTTTGTTCAAAATAATCAATCATGTATTCAGAGTAAGAACATTACTGACATCAGAAATGAAGCGAAACATAATATTCAAAAGCTCCAAGCGTATAATAAACATAGTGTGGATAAAAAACGAACAGTGGGTAATGTCTGTGACATAACCGCGAAGTGGACGTAGGACTTGACTTGACCGTGCCTTTGAAGATGTTTCCAAATCTCTCGCGTCACCTAATTTGTATAAAAAACGAACAGTGGGTAATGTCTGTGACATAACCGCTAAGTGGACGTAGGACTTGACTTGACTATGCCTTTAAGATACATAATATGTTCAAATTTCTCACATCAACTATTTTCGATAAATAATCGGCGTTGCATACCATTCATTGGCAAAATCTTCTCATCAAATCGACACAGAAACCAAATCTACCTCGAACAAGAATCATCAAAAACAATTCAGGAAGTATCTGTCCGGTCACGGAATATTAGTCTCGACAGTGGCAACCTTCCCGCTGAAGGACTGCCTGAAATAAGCCACAAGTTGGCCCAGCAGGGGATGTAGGGCCTCCTAATCCATGCGATAGCGACTGAAGAGAACATTATTTTTAACTCTTAGAGCCTTGAAAAAGGATGTTTGCTTCGGCTAAGTCCAAAAAGTAAGAAAACGATCTTTCAAATAACCGTGAATTCCTAGTGGTGGTATAAAAAAGACGCTATTTATGAAAATCACGCATAAAATTTTATCACTAGAATATTGGATTTGGCACCTAAGTACAATTTCTATCCCGAAGGGTATTGAAAGCTTTGATATTGATCTCTATTATTGGCTCTGAAGAACCGTTTGTTTTTTGGACATACATGGCTTTTCTTCAGCCTGTCTCGGCTCAGCACCGATGCCGGCCGGTCTCGGCTCGACTCTGCTGCTGCTGCCGGTATCTGCTCAGCATTGCTGCTTTGTCGGGTCTGTAGGGTGGACTGCTGCTGTACTGTCTAGGTTTTGGCTGATGATGGTGGCTTCGATGGTGTCGAGCCGAAACAGCGGTCGATGCAGACTTCATTCCCTGTTAAAAGAGTGAGAGCTGTTCAATCGATGATGCGGTTGCTTCGCTTGTCCCGGTCAGAATGAAAGGAAAAATCGCGTTGCGCTATTTTATGGCTTCTCGGCAGACCCATCGGCTGCTCATTCGCTGGTGTCTGCACCAATCAGAACGTGGTAATGGAATAATGCAAGAATTATGCGGTACTTATATTTATAGGTTCCCTTGATCTCAATGTTTTTCATTGAAAACAGTTTCATGCCTATTGAAACAAGTTTTTCGGGTCTTATCAAGCATGGACATGGAAGGCATACTTGAAATCTGTCGATTGAGGGGCTTACCGCAGAAATTCGTCCATTGAGACGAACGCTATTAACGATTAAAATCTTTCAACACAGCGTAACGCGGTCGATTTGAATATTTTGAAATGACACCCGGTATAGTAAAGAGAGACGTAAGTCCTACGTCAAAACTCTTTAGTAGATCCATTAACAATGTAAGATGTAAATTTCTATTTGAGATGTTCAACTGGGAGTTTATGATTGTTCAAAAATATCATTATGAATCGATGTTTGCGGGAATACCAAACGCCATCGGCCGAGAAAACTTGATCAATGAATCGTCCACTTTGAACGTACAGGGGCACACTAGAAGTTAACTTTCTGAAATCAGTGTGGCGAAAGGCATCTAAGGTTCGATTTCTCAAATTTAAGCACCTTAATCGAAAAACTGTACTGTACTGTACTAGCGAACACCATCCATCATAACAAAAGATATTTTAGTTACTAGATAAAGATTGTCGCTTCGGTTCCCTTTGTTCTGCTGTCCGAAACATGTGTGGTACATACCTGTCAAATCGTATGGATTTTCCTTCTTTGACATTTAGCTCCCCTATCCTCGCCAGCAAAAGATGTTTCGGACAGCGACGACAGCGACAATCTTTATCTAGTAACTAAAATATCTTTTATCATAACCGGTACCATATAGTTTTTCATGAAAAGTTCCTAATTTTGAGAAAACCCGCGTTAGATGTCTTTCGCCATATACATTTCTGGAGGTTAACTCATGCCGCATATTTGCGCATATACGATAGTGCCTGGCTGTGGAAGTGGCGGGTAGAAAATCAGCCACTGTCAATAATTCATTCATATCACTTCAAGACAAAATTTTTAAAACGACTTATCTGCTTTTGTAAACAAAGATTCAAACGACAATTTGACGAATCTGATAGCTCTCCCACGCAAACCAACATCATCAATAGGTAGCGGAAACCTTCACCTACCTATTTATGGTGTTGGTTTGCGTGGGAGAGCTATCAGATTCGTCAAATCGTCGTTTGAATCTATATTTACAAAAGCAGATAAGTCGTTTTGAAAATTTTGGCTTGACTTGATCAGTGTTGTCATTGACAGTCTATCGTCACACCGCCGAGCCGCGCTTACTGTCCGGTAGGCTTCTCCTTTGTGCGGTGGCCTCGACGTCGACAATGCCGGACCGAAAATGCCGATGATGCTGACGATTCTGCCTTGCTCTTGAGAAAACTTAAGTTTGCGATAGCGTGGCTGAGACGATGGAGCAACACTTCAAAAGTTGTGGCGATGTTGTGGTTGCTTTGCCTGTTCTTGTCAGATCTCAGGGTCAGATTGAGAGGAAAAACTCAAAGGTGCAGCCCAATCGGGTTGTACGCAAAAGTGACGTAGAACTACGTAGCTATTCGAAAATGATGGTATTTGCCATAATAATTTGTCTCGTTTTATTAACATTGAGCAAACTGCTCGGAGGCCAACTCAATCAAGAAGTCGATTAGTTCAAGACAAAATTTTCAAAACGACTTATCTGCTTTTGTAAACAAAGATTGGAACGACGATTTGACGAATCTGATAGCTCTCCCACGCAAACCAACACCATCAATAGGTAGGTGAAGGATGCCGCTACCTGTTGATGGTGTTGGTTTGCGTGGGAGAGCTATCAGATTCGTCAAATCTTCGTTTGAATCTTTGTTTACAAAAGCAGATAAGTCGTTTTGAAAATTTTGTCTTGAGTTGTTCCCAGTTGGATGGACTTTGAGTCTCTAATTGTGGAATTAACATGACTCATCGGCCGCTAAAGCCACTCGACTGGTTTTCAGTCGGGGACATCACAATCCTTACTTTGCCACGTACGCTTACATCGCGGGCGAAAATCAAACGTTGCAAATAAATAGTATACACTTAACAGCGTAGGTTGCTGTGTATCTGATTATAGAAATGTTTCACACTCAATCACAAGGGACATATTTCAAATCGCCTGTGAAACATTTCCATAAACAGATACACAGCAACCTACGCCGTTAAGTGAATCCCTAATATATTTCCGTTTGGTTTCACGCCACTGCTTATTTCTCCTTTATTTCGTCAATTTTTGAGGATGATGTCCTCCAAAAACGCCTTTATACAAAAAGTTGATCCGACAATCTGATATGAACTTTCTTCAAAGTGCAAAACTCAATCGCAACTAGCAAATTTGATAGCGCATCGGAGGGAGATGATGCAGTAAATTTGAATGGATGGAATCACTAACAGCAACCAAGCTACCACGCCAAACCCGATCCCACCGAAACAATTCATTTTCGCAATAACCTCTTTCTTATCATAAAATGTTAGTCCTGAGAAGAACCATTTTTCATTTCCCAATGCGACTTTCTAAAAACTAACTGCATCCAAACGCTTGCTGGCACCTTACGTTGAAACTGTCCGACCGCTACCTGATGATTTTTCGCTCAGCCTCCAAAATTTGGAATAAATTTTCCGCATTGCCACTGCCACCCCACGCCTTCGTGCTGCTGTGTCCGCTCCGCTGCATTAAATGTCGAACCGCTCTTTGTGGAATCCCGATCAAATGGCTCGCGCGCGCCGATCAGCAGCTTGCTTGTATTTAATAAATTAAACCCGTAAGCCCCGCCTCTTTGTGATCTGGTATGGGTGTTAATGTAACGTGCACTCACAACGATTAATGAAGGGGAGGGGCTGACGAAATTACTTCATCGATCGGGATTCCGCAGACAACGGACCGTTCGGAGAATGACAAATTCTAAGAATCCTATTAAATTTTCTCGCAAGATTCTGAATTTGTTATGATATGTTGTTTATCTGAGATGCGTATTGTTGCGAGGAATGACAACAGAAATTTGACGCAAGACGAAGTTTCTTCATATTACCAAACATTATCTCTTGACATCTGTCTGTCCAAGCGACGTTCACTAATAGGTAGATGCTGTAAGTAGATAGTTTTAACAAAGGTGGCGGCTTCATGGATTTTATACAAAAGAAAGTTGATTCGAAATAAATTTTCTTCAAAGTTCAAAACTCAATCGTAAATAGCGAATTTGATAGCGCGTCGGAGGGATATGATGTAGTGAATTTTAATGGATGGGATCACTAACAGCGACCAAGCTACCACGCCAAACCCGATGCCACCGAAACAGTCCATTTTCGCAATTAACTCTTTCTTTTCGTAAAATGTTAGCCCTGAGAAGAACCAATTTTATTTTCCCAATTCCCATTCCAATCACTAACTGCATCCAATTCAATCGTTTGCAGCATTTGCCACACTGCCACCCACTCCGTGCTGCTGTGTCCGCTTCGCTGCATCGAATGTCGCACCGCCTTCCCGATCGAAATGGCTCGCGCGCTATCAAACAGCAACTTTCTTGTATTTAATAAATCAAAACCGTAAGCCCCGCCTCTTTGTGAGCTGATATGGTGTAGATATAAGGTGCACTCATAAAGATTATTGAAGGGCCGGGCTAATGAAATTACTTCATTAGATATAAGAAAGCTGCTTTTCGATAGCGCGCGAGCCATTTCTGATCGGGTTTCCACAGACAACGGACCGTTCGGAGGTTATGAATTCAAAGAATCCAATGAAACTTTCTTGAAAGATTCTGAATTTGGTTATGAAATGTTGTTTATCTAAGATGCGTATTGTTGCGAGGAATGACAACAGAAATTTGACTCAAGACGAAGTTTCTTCATATTACCAAACATTATCTCTTGACATCTGTCTGTCCAAGCGACGTTCATCAATAGGTTGTTGCTGTAAGTAGATAGTTTTAACAAAGGTGGCGGCTTCATGGATTTTATACAAAAGAAAGTTGATTCGAAATAAACTTTCTTCAAAGTTCAAACTCAATCGTAAATAGCGAATTTGCGCGTCGGAGGGAGATGATGTAGAAAATTTTAATGGATGGAATCACTAACAGCAACCAAGCTACCACGCCAAACCCGATACCACCGAAACAGTCCATTTTCCCAATTGATTCTTTTTTTTTTTCATAAAATGTTG